>NW_027423396.1:0-89696 GCF_048934315.1 Petromyzon marinus | reverse complement strand
GGGAGAGAGAGGGGAGCCGGGGAGAGAGAGAGGGGGGCCGGCGGGAGAGAGAGGGGGGCCGTGGGGAGAAAGAGGGGGGCCGGGGGGAGAGAGAGGGGGGCCAGGGGGAAAGAGAGGGGGGCCGTGGGGAGAGAGAGGGGGGCCGTGGGTAGAGAGAGGGGGGCCGTGGGGAGAGAGAAAGGGGCCGTGTGGAGAGAGAGGGGGGCCGTGTGAAGAGAGAGGGGGGCCGGGGGGAGAGAGAGGGGGGCTGGGGGCAGAGAGAGGGGGGCCGGGGGGATAGAGAGGGGGGCCGGGGGCAGAGAGAGGGGGGCTGGGGGGAGAGAGAGGGGGGCCGGGGGTAGAGAGAGGGGGGCCTGGAAGAGAGAGAGGGTGGCCGGGGGGAGAGAGAGGGGGGCCGGGGGGAGAGAGAGGGGGCCGGGGGGAGAGAGAGGGGGTCCGGAAGGAGAGAGAGGGCTGCCCGCGGGAGAGAGAGGGGGGCCGGGGGGAGAGAGAGGGGGGCAGGGGGGAGAGAGAGGGGGGCCGGGGAGAGAGAGACGGGGGCCGTGGGGAGAGAGAGGGGGGCCGTGGGCAGAGAGAGGGGGGCCGGGGGCAGAGAGAGGGGGGCCGAGGGGAGAGAGAGGGGGGCCGGGGGGAGAGAGAGGGGGGCCGGGGGGAGAGAGAGGGGGGCCGGGGGGAGAGACAGGGGGGCCGGGGGGAGAGAGAGGGGGGCCGTGGGGAGAGAGAGGGGGGCCGTGGGGAGAGAGAGGGGGGCCGGGGGGAGAGAGAGGGGGGCCGGGGGGAGAGAGAGGGGGGCCGGGGGGAGAGACAGGGTGGCCGGGGGGAGAGAGAGGGGGGCCGTGGGGAGAGAGAGGGGGGCCGTGGGGAGAGAGAGGGGGGCCGGGGGGAGAGAGAGGGGGGCCGGGGGGAGAGAGAGGGGGGCCGGGGGGAGAGACAGGGTGGCCGGGGGAGAGAGAGGGGGGCCGGGGGTAGAGAGAGGGGGGCCTGGAAGAGAGAGAGGGGGGCCGGGGGAGAGAGAGGGGGGCCGGGGGAGAGAGAGGGGGCCGGGGGGAGAGAGAGGGGGTCCGGAAGGAGAGAGAGGGCTGCCCGCGGGAGAGAGAGGGGGGCCGGGGGGAGAGAGAGGGGGGCAGGGGGGAGAGAGAGGGGGGCCGGGGAGAGAGAGACGGGGGCCGTGGGGAGAGAGAGGGGGGCCGTGGGCAGAGAGAGGGGGGCCGGGGGCAGAGAGAGGGGGGCCGAGGGGAGAGAGAGGGGGGCCGGGGGGAGAGAGAGGGGGGCCGGGGGGAGAGAGAGGGGGGCCGGGGGGAGAGAGAGGGGGGCCGGGGGGAGAGAGAGGGGGCCGGGGGGAGAGACAGGGGGGCCGGGGGGAGAGAGAGGGGGGCCGTGGGGAGAGAGAGGGGGGCCGTGGGGAGAGAGAGGGGGGCCGGGGGGAGAGAGAGGGGGGCCGGGGGGAGAGAGAGGGGGGCCGGGGGGAGAGACAGGGTGGCCGGGGGGAGAGAGAGGGGGGCCGGGATGAGAGAGATGGGGGCCGTGGGGAAAAAGAGGGGGGCCGGGGAGAGAGAGAGGGGGGCCGGGGGGAGAGAGAGGGGGGCCGGGGGCAGAGAGAGGGGGGCCGGGGGCCGAGAGAGGGGGGCCGGGGGCAGAGAGAGGGGGGCCGGGAGGAGAGAGAGGGGGGCCGGCGGGAGAGAGAGGGGGGCTGGCGGGAGAGAGAGGGGGGCCAGGGGGAGAGAGAGGGGGGCCGGGGGGAGAGAGAGGGGGGCCGGGGGGAGAGAGAGGGGGGCCCGGGGGCAGAGAGAGGGGGGCCGGGGCGAGAGAGAGGGGGGCCGGGGGGCAGAGAGAGGGGGGCCGGGGGCAGAGAGATGGGGGCCGGGGGCAGAGAGAGGGGGGCCGGGGGGAGAGAGAGGGGGGCTGCGGTGAGAGAGAGGGGGCCGGGGGGAAAGAGAGGGGGGCCGGGGAGAGAGAGAGGCGGGCCAGTGGGAGAGAGAGGGGGGCCGTGTGGAGAGAGAAGGGGGCCGTGGAGAGAGAGAGGGGGGCGGTGGGGAGAGAGAGGGGCGCCGTGGGGAGAGAGAGGGGGGCCGTGGGGAGAGAGAGGGGGGCCGTGGGGAGAGAGAGGGGGGCCGGGGGAAGAGAGAGGGGGGCCGGGGGCAGAGAGAGGGGGGCAGGGGGCAGAGAGAGGGGGGCCGAGGGCAGAGAGAGGGGGGCTGGGGGTAGAGAGAGGGGGGCCGGGGGGAGAGAGAGGGGGGCCGGGGAGAGAGAGAGGGGGGCCATGGGGAGAGAGAGGGGGGCCGTGGGGAGAGAGAGGGGAGCCGGGCGGAGAGAGAGGGGGGCCGGCGGGAGAGAGAGGGGGGCCGTGGGGAGAAAGAGGGGGGCCGGGGGGAGAGAGAGGGGGGCCAGGGGGAAAGAGAGGGGGGCCGTGGGGAGAGAGAGGGGGGCCGTGGGCAGAGAGAGGGGGGCCGGGGGCAGAGAGAGGGGGGCCAAGGGCAGAGAGAGGGGGGCCGGGGGCAGAGAGAGGGGGGCTGGGGGCAGAGAGAAGGGGGCCGGGAGGAGAGAGAGGGGGGCCGGGGGGAGAGAGAGGGGGGCCGGGGGGAGAGAGAGGGGGGCCGGGGAGAGAGAGAGGGGGGCCGTGGCGAGAGAGAGAGGGGCCGTGGGGAGAGAGAGGGGAGCCGGGGAGAGAGAGAGGGGGCCGGCGGGAGAGAGAGGGGGGCCGTGGGGAGAAAGAGGGGGGCCGGGGGGAGAGAGAGGGGGGCCAGGGGGAAAGAGAGGGGGGCCGTGGGGAGAGAGAGGGGGGCCGTGGGTAGAGAGAGGGGGGCCGTGGGGAGAGAGAAAGGGGCCGTGTGGAGAGAGAGGAGGGCCGTGTGAAGAGAGAGGGGGGCCGGGGGGAGAGAGAGGGGGGCTGGGGGCAGAGAGAGGGGGGCCGGGGGGATAGAGAGGGGGGCCGGGGGCAGAGAGAGGGGGGCTGGGGGGAGAGAGAGGGGGGCCGGGGGTAGAGAGAGGGGGGCCTGGAAGAGAGAGAGGGGGGCCGGGGGGAGAGAGAGGGGGGCCGGGGGGAGAGAGAGGGGGCCGGGGGGAGAGAGAGGGGGTACGGAAGGAGAGAGAGGGCTGCCCGCGGGAGAGAGAGGGGGGCCGGGGGGAGAGAGAGAGGGGCCGGCGGGAGAGAGAGGGGGGCCGGGGGGAGATAGAGGGGGGCTGGCGGGAGAGAGAGGGGCCAGGGGGAGAGAGAGGGGAGCCGGGGGGAGAGAGAGGGGGGCCGGGGGCAGAGAGAGGGGTGCCGGGGGCAGAGGGAGGGGGGCCGGGGGCAGAGAGAGGGGGGCCGTTGGGAGAGAGAGGGGGTCGGGGGGAGAGAGAGGGTGGCCGTGGGGAGAGAGAGGGGGGCCGTGGGGAGAGAGAGGGGGGCCGGGGGGAGAGAGAGGGGGGCCAGGGGGAAAGAGAGGGGGGCCGTGGGGAGAGAGAGGGGGGCCGTGGGTAGAGAGAGGGGGGCCGTGGGGAGAGAGAGGGGGGCCGGGGGGAGAGAGAGGGTGGCCGTTGGGAGAGAGAGGGGGGCCGTGGGTAGAGAGAGGGGGGACGTGGGGAGAAACAGGGGGGCCGTGGGGAGAGAGAAGGAGGCAGTGTGGAGAGAGAGGGGGGCTGTGTGAAGAGAGAGGGGGGCCGGGGGGAGAGAGAGGGGGGCCGGGGGCAGAGAGAGGGGGGCCGGGGGGATAGAGAGGGGGGCCGGGGGCAGAGAGAGGGGGACCGGGGGGAGAGAGAGGGGGGCCGGGGGGAGAGAGAGGGGGGCCTGGAAGAGAGAGAGGGGGGCCGCGGGGAGAGAGAGGGGGGCCGGGGGGAGAGAGAGGGGGCCGGGGGGAGAGAGAGGGGGTCCGGCAGGAGAGAGAGGGCTGCCGGCGGGAGAGAGAGGGGGGCCGGGGGGAGAGAGAGAGGGGCCGGCGGGAGAGAGAGGGGGGCCGGGGGGAGAGAGAGGGGGGCTGGCGGGAGAGAGAGGGGGGCCAGGGGGAGAGAGAGGGGGGCCGGGGGAGAGAGAGGGGGGCCGGGGGCAGAGAGAGGGGGGCCGGGGGCAGAGGGAGGGGGGCCGGGGGAAGAGAGAGGGGTGCCGTTGAGAGAGAGAGGGGGGCCGGGGGGAGAGAGAGGGTGGCCGTGGGGAGAGAGAGGGGGGCCGTGGGGAGAGAGAGGGGGGCTGTGGGGAGAGAGAGGGGAGCCCGGGGCAGAGAGAGGGGGGCCGGGGGCAGAGAGAGGGGGGCCGTGGGGAGAGAGAGGGGGGCAGGGGGGAGAGAGAGGGGGGCGGGGAGAGAGAGGGGGCCAGGGGGAAAGAGAGGGGGGCCGTGGGGAGAGAGAGGGGGGCCGTGGGCAGAGAGAGGGGGGCCGGGGGCAGAGAGAGGGGGGCCGAGGGCAGAGAGAGGGGGGCAGGGGGCAGAGAGAGGGGGGCCGGGGGCAGAGAGAAGGGGGCCGGGAGGAGAGAGAGGGGGGCTGGTGGGACAGAGAGGGGGGCCAAAGGGAGAGAGAGGGGGGCCGGGGGGAGAGAGAGGGGGGCCGGGGGGAGAGAGCGGGGCCGGGGAGAGAGAGAGGGGGGCCGTGGGGAGAGAGAGAGGGGCCGTGGGGAGAGAGAGGGGAGCCGGGGGGAGAGAGAGGGGGGCCGACGGGAGAGAGAGGGGGCCGTGGGGAGAAAGAGGGGGGCCGGGGGGAGAGAGAGCGGGGCCGGGGAGAGAGAGAGGGGGGCCGTGGGGAGAGAGAAAGGGGCCGTGGGGAGAGAGAGGGGAGCCGGTGGGAGAGAGAGGGCGGCCGGCGGGAGAGAGTGGGGGGCCGTGGGGAGAAAGAGGGGGGCCGGGGGGAGAGAGAGGGGGGCCAGGGGGAAAGAGAGGGGGGCCGTGGGGAGAGAGGGGGGCCGTGGGTAGAGAGAGGGGGGCCGTGGAGAGAGAGAGGGGGGCCAGGGGGAGAGAGAGGGGGGCCGGGGGGAGAGAGAGGGGGGCCGGGGCAGAGAGAGGGGGGCCGGGGGCAGAGGGAGGGGGGCCGGGGGCTGAGAGAGGGGTGCCGTTGGAAGAGAGAGGGGGGCCGGGGGGAGAGAGAGGGTGGCCGTGGGGAGAGAGAGGGGGGCCGTGGGGAGAGAGAGGGGGGCTGTGGGGAGAGAGAGGGGAGCCGGGGCAGAGAGAGGGGGGCCGGGGGCAGAGAGAGGGGGGCCGTGGGGAGAGAAAGGGGGGCAGGGGGGAGAGAGAGGGGGGCGGGGAGAGAGAGGGGGCCAGGGGGAAAGAGAGGGGGGCCGTGGGGAGAGAGAGGGGGGCCGTGGGCAGAGAGAGGGGGGCCGGGGGCAGAGAGAGGGGGGCCGAGGGCAGAGAGAGGGGGGCAGGGGGCAGAGAGAGGGGGGCCGGGGGCAGAGAGAAGGGGGCCGGGAGGAGAGAGAGGGGGGCTGGCGGGAGAGAGAGGGGGGCCAGGGGGAGAGAGAGGGGGGACGGGGGGAAAGAGAGGGGGGCTGGGGGCAGAGAGAGGGGGGCCGGGGGCAGAGGGAGGGGGGCCGGGGGCAGAGAGAGGGGGGCCGTTGGGAGAGAGAGGGGGGCCGGGGGGAGAGAGAGGGTGGCCGTGGGGAGAGAGAGGGGGGCCGTGGGGATAGAGAGGGGGGCTGTGGGGAGAGAGAGGGGAGCCGGGGGCAGAGAGAGGGGGGCCGGGGGCAGAGAGAGGGGGGCCGTGGGGAGAGAGAGGGGGGCAGGGGGGAGAGAGAGGGGGGCGGGGAGAGAGAGGGGGGCAGGGGGGAGAGAGAGGGGGGCGGGGAGAGAGAGGGGGCCAGGGGGAGAGAGAGGGGGGCCGTGGGGAGAGAGAAGGGGGCAGTGGAGAGAGAGAGAGGGGGGCGGTGGGGAAAGAGAGGGGGGCCGTGGGGAGAGAGAGGGGGGCCGTGGGGAGAGAGAGGGGGGCAGTGGGGAGAGAGAGGGGGGCCGTGGGGAGAGAGAGGGGGGCCGGGGGGAGAGAGAGGGGGGCCGGGGGAAGAGAGAGGGGGGCCGGGGGCAGAGAGAGGGGGGCCGAGGGCAGAGAGAGGGGGGCCGGGGCAAGAGAGAGGGGGGCCGGGGGCAGAGAGAAGGGGGCCTGGGGGAGAGAGAGGGGGGCCGGGGGGAGAGAGAGGGGGGCCGGGGGGAGAGAGAGGGGGGCCGGGGAGAGAGAGACGGGGGCCGTGGGGAGAGAGAGGGGGGCCGTGGGGAGAGAGAGGGGGGCCGTGGGCAGAGAGAGGGGGGCCGGGGGCAGAGAGAGGGGGGCCGAGGGGAGAGAGAGGGGGGCCGGGGGGAGAGAGAGGGGGGCCGGGGGGAGAGAGAGGGGGGCCGGGGGGAGAGACAGGGGGGCGGGGGGAGAGAGAGGGGGGCCGTGGGGAGAAAGAGGGGGGCCGTGGGGAGAGAGAGGGGGGCCGGGGGGAGAGAGAGGGGGGCCGGGGGGAGAGAGAGGGGGGCCGGGGGGAGAGACAGGGTGGCCGGGGGGAGAGAGAGGGGGGCCGGGGGGAGAGAGATGGGGGCCGTGGGGAGAAAGAGGGGGGCCGGGGAGAGAGAGAGGGGGGCCGGGGGGAGAGAGAGGGGGGCCGGGGGCAGAGAGAGGGGGGACGGGGGCCGAGAGAGGGGGGCCGGGGGCAGAGAGAGGGGGGCCGGGGGGAGAGAGAGGGGGGCCGGCGGGAGAGAGAGGGGGGCTGGCGGGAGAGAGAGGGGGGCCAGGGGGAGAGAGAGGGGGGCCGGGGGGAGAGAGAGGGGGGCCGGGGGGAGAGAGAGGGGGGCCCGGGGGCAGAGAGAGGGGGGCCGGGGCGAGAGAGAGGGGGGCCGGGGGGCAGAGAGAGGGGGGCCGGGGGCAGAGAGATGGGGGCCGGGGGCAGAGAGAGGGGGGCCGGGGGGAGAGAGAGGGGGGCTGCGGTGAGAGAGAGGGGGCCGGGGGGAAAGAGAGGGGGGCCGGGGAGAGAGAGAGGCGGGCCAGTGGGAGAGAGAGGGGGCCGTGTGGAGAGAGAAGGGGGCCGTGGAGAGAGAGAGGGGGGCAGTGGGGAGAGAGAGGGGCGCCGTGGGGAGAGAGAGGGGGGCCGTGGGGAGAGAGAGGGGGGCCGTGGGGAGAGAGAGGGGGGCCGGGGGAAGAGAGAGGGGGGCCGGGGGCAGAGAGAGGGGGGCAGGGGGCAGAGAGAGGGGGGCCGAGGGCAGAGAGAGGGGGGCTGGGGGGAGAGAGAGGGGGGCCGGGGGGAGAGAGAGGGGGGCCGGGGAGAGAGAGAGGGGGGCCATGGGGAGAGAGAGGGGGGCCGTGGGGAAGAGAGGGGAGCCGGGCGGAGAGAGAGGGGGGCCGGCGGGAGAGAGAGGGGGGCCGTGGGGAGAAAGAGGGGGGCCGGGGGGAGAGAGAGGGGGGCCAGGGGGAAAGAGAGGGGGGCCGTGGGGAGAGAGAGGGGGGCCGTGGGCAGAGAGAGGTGGGCCGGGGGCAGAGAGAGGGGGGCCAAGGGCAGAGAGAGGGGGGCCGGGGGCAGAGAGAGGGGGGCCGGGGGCAGAGAGAAGGGGGCCGGGGGGAGAGAGAGGGGGGCCGGGGGGAGAGAGAGGGGGGCCGGGGAGAGAGAGACGGGGGCCGTGGGGAGAGAGAGGGGGGCCGTGGGGAGAGAGAGGGGGGCCGTGGGCAGAGAGAGGGGGGCCGGGGGCAGAGAGAGGGGGGCCGAGGGGAGAGAGAGGGGGGCCGGGGGGAGAGAGAGGGGGGCCGGGGGGAGAGAGAGGGGGGGCCGGGGGGAGAGACAGGGGGGCGGGGGGAGAGAGAGGGGGGCCGTGGGGAGAAAGAGGGGGGCCGTGGGGAGAGAGAGGGGGGCCGGGGGGAGAGAGAGGGGGGCCGGGGGGAGAGAGAGGGGGGCCGGGGGAGAGACAGGGTGGCCGGGGGGAGAGAGAGGGGGGCCGGGGGGAGAGAGATGGGGGCCGTGGGGAGAAAGAGGGGGGCCGGGGAGAGAGAGAGGGGGGCCGGGGGGAGAGAGAGGGGGGCCGGGGGCAGAGAGAGGGGGGACGGGGGCCGAGAGAGGGGGGCCGGGGGCAGAGAGAGGGGGGCCGGGGGGAGAGAGAGGGGGGCCGGCGGGAGAGAGAGGGGGGCTGGCGGGAGAGAGAGGGGGGCCAGGGGGAGAGAGAGGGGGGCCGGGGGGAGAGAGAGGGGGGCCGGGGGGAGAGAGAGGGGGGCCCGGGGGCAGAGAGAGGGGGGCCGGGGCGAGAGAGAGGGGGGCCGGGGGGCAGAGAGAGGGGGGCCGGGGGCAGAGAGATGGGGGCCGGGGGCAGAGAGAGGGGGGCCGGGGGGAGAGAGAGGGGGGCTGCGGTGAGAGAGAGGGGGCCGGGGGGAAAGAGAGGGGGGCCGGGGAGAGAGAGAGGCGGGCCAGTGGGAGAGAGAGGGGGGCCGTGTGGAGAGAGAAGGGGGCCGTGGAGAGAGAGAGGGGGGCAGTGGGGAGAGAGAGGGGCGCCGTGGGGAGAGAGAGGGGGGCCGTGGGGAGAGAGAGGGGGGCCGTGGGGAGAGAGAGGGGGGCCGGGGGAAGAGAGAGGGGGGCCGGGGGCAGAGAGAGGGGGGCAGGGGGCAGAGAGAGGGGGGCCGAGGGCAGAGAGAGGGGGGCTGGGGGGAGAGAGAGGGGGGCCGGGGGGAGAGAGAGGGGGGCCGGGGAGAGAGAGAGGGGGGCCATGGGGAGAGAGAGGGGGGCCGGGGGCAGAGAGAGGGGGGCCGGGGGCAGAGAGAGGTGGGCCGGGGGCAGAGAGAGGGGGGCCAAGGGCAGAGAGAGGGGGGCCGGGGGCAGAGAGAGGGGGGCCGGGGGCAGAGAGAAGGGGGCCGGGAGGAGAGAGAGGGGGGCCGGGGGGAGAGAGAGGGGGGCCGGGGGGAGAGAGAGGGGGGCCGGGGAGAGAGAGAGGGGGGCCGTGGCGAGAGAGAGAGGGGCCGTGGGGAGAGAGAGGGGAGCCGGGGAGAGAGAGAGGGGGGCCGGCGGGAGAGAGAGGGGGGCCGTGGGGAGAAAGAGGGGGGCCGGGGGGAGAGAGAGGGGGGCCAGGGGGAAAGAGAGGGGGGCCGTGGGGAGAGAGAGGGGGGCCGTGGGTAGAGAGAGGGGGGCCGTGGGGAGAGAGAAAGGGGCCGTGTGGAGAGAGAGGGGGGCCGTGTGAAGAG
Source organism: Petromyzon marinus (assembly GCF_048934315.1). NCBI lineage: Eukaryota > Metazoa > Chordata > Hyperoartia > Petromyzontiformes > Petromyzontidae > Petromyzon > Petromyzon marinus. The sequence goes on along the minus strand of NW_027423396.1, from coordinate 80,609 downwards.
AGAGGGGGGCCGGGGGGAGAGAGAGGGGGGCTGGGGGCAGAGAGAGGGGGGCCGGGGGGATAGAGAGGGGGGCCGGGGGCAGAGAGAGGGGGGCTGGGGGGAGAGAGAGGGGGGCCGGGGGTAGAGAGAGGGGGGCCTGGAAGAGAGAGAGGGGGGCCGGGGGGAGAGAGAGGGGGGCCGGGGGGAGAGAGAGGGGGCCGGGGGGAGAGAGAGGGGGTCCGGAAGGAGAGAGAGGGCTGCCCGCGGGAGAGAGAGGGGGGCCGGGGGGAGAGAGAGGGGGGCAGGGGGGAGAGAGAGGGGGGCCGGGGAGAGAGAGACGGGGGCCGTGGGGAGAGAGAGGGGGGCCGTGGGCAGAGAGAGGGGGGCCGGGGGCAGAGAGAGGGGGGCCGAGGGGAGAGAGAGGGGGGCCGGGGGGAGAGAGAGGGGGGCCGGGGGGAGAGAGAGGGGGGCCGGGGGGAGAGACAGGGGGGCCGGGGGGAGAGAGAGGGGGGCCGTGGGGAGAGAGAGGGGGGCCGTGGGGAGAGAGAGGGGGGCCGGGGGGAGAGAGAGGGGGGCCGGGGGGAGAGAGAGGGGGGCCGGGGGGAGAGACAGGGTGGCCGGGGGGAGAGAGAGGGGGGCCGTGGGGAGAGAGAGGGGGCCGTGGGGAGAGAGAGGGGGGCCGGGGGGAGAGAGAGGGGGGCCGGGGGGAGAGAGAGGGGGGCCGGGGGGAGAGACAGGGTGGCCGGGGGGAGAGAGAGGGGGGCCGGGGGTAGAGAGAGGGGGCCTGGAAGAGAGAGAGGGGGGCCGGGGGAGAGAGAGGGGGGCCGGGGGGAGAGAGAGGGGGCCGGGGGGAGAGAGAGGGGGTCCGGAAGGAGAGAGAGGGCTGCCCGCGGGAGAGAGAGGGGGGCCGGGGGGAGAGAGAGGGGGGCAGGGGGGAGAGAGAGGGGGGCCGGGGAGAGAGAGACGGGGGCCGTGGGGAGAGAGAGGGGGGCCGTGGGCAGAGAGAGGGGGGCCGGGGGCAGAGAGAGGGGGGCCGAGGGGAGAGAGAGGGGGGCCGGGGGGAGAGAGAGGGGGGCCGGGGGGAGAGAGAGGGGGGCCGGGGGGAGAGACAGGGGGGCCGGGGGGAGAGAGAGGGGGGCCGTGGGGAGAGAGAGGGGGGCCGTGGGGAGAGAGAGGGGGGCCGGGGGGAGAGAGAGGGGGGCCGGGGGGAGAGAGAGGGGGGCCGGGGGGAGAGACAGGGTGGCCGGGGGGAGAGAGAGGGGGGCCGGGATGAGAGAGATGGGGGCCGTGGGGAAAAAGAGGGGGGCCGGGGAGAGAGAGAGGGGGGCCGGGGGGAGAGAGAGGGGGGCCGGGGGCAGAGAGAGGGGGGGCCGGGGGCCGAGAGAGGGGGGCCGGGGGCAGAGAGAGGGGGGCCGGGAGGAGAGAGAGGGGGGCCGGCGGGAGAGAGAGGGGGGCTGGCGGGAGAGAGAGGGGGGCCAGGGGGAGAGAGAGGGGGGCCGGGGGGAGAGAGAGGGGGGCCGGGGGGAGAGAGAGGGGGGCCCGGGGGCAGAGAGAGGGGGGCCGGGGCGAGAGAGAGGGGGGCCGGGGGGCAGAGAGAGGGGGGCCGGGGGCAGAGAGATGGGGGCCGGGGGCAGAGAGAGGGGGGCCGGGGGGAGAGAGAGGGGGGCTGCGGTGAGAGAGAGGGGGCCGGGGGGAAAGAGAGGGGGGCCGGGGAGAGAGAGAGGCGGGCCAGTGGGAGAGAGAGGGGGGCCGTGTGGAGAGAGAAGGGGCCGTGGAGAGAGAGAGGGGGGCGGTGGGGAGAGAGAGGGGCGCCGTGGGGAGAGAGAGGGGGGCCGTGGGGAGAGAGAGGGGGGCCGTGGGGAGAGAGAGGGGGGCCGGGGGAAGAGAGAGGGGGGCCGGGGGCAGAGAGAGGGGGGCAGGGGGCAGAGAGAGGGGGGCCGAGGGCAGAGAGAGGGGGGCTGGGGGTAGAGAGAGGGGGGCCGGGGGGAGAGAGAGGGGGGCCGGGGAGAGAGAGAGGGGGGCCATGGGGAGAGAGAGGGGGGCCGTGGGGAGAGAGAGGGGAGCCGGGCGGAGAGAGAGGGGGGCCGGCGGGAGAGAGAGGGGGGCCGTGGGGAGAAAGAGGGGGGCCGGGGGGAGAGAGAGGGGGGCCAGGGGGAAAGAGAGGGGGGCCGTGGGGAGAGAGAGGGGGGCCGTGGGCAGAGAGAGGGGGGCCGGGGGCAGAGAGAGGGGGGCCAAGGGCAGAGAGAGGGGGGCCGGGGGCAGAGAGAGGGGGGCCGGGGGCAGAGAGAAGGGGGCCGGGAGGAGAGAGAGGGGGGCCGGGGGGAGAGAGAGGGGGGCCGGGGGGAGAGAGAGGGGGGCCGGGGAGAGAGAGAGGGGGCCGTGGCGAGAGAGAGAGGGGCCGTGGGGAGAGAGAGGGGAGCCGGGGAGAGAGAGAGGGGGGCCGGCGGGAGAGAGAGGGGGGCCGTGGGGAGAAAGAGGGGGGCCGGGGGGAGAGAGAGGGGGGCCAGGGGGAAAGAGAGGGGGGCCGTGGGGAGAGAGAGGGGGGCCGTGGGTAGAGAGAGGGGGGCCGTGGGGAGAGAGAAAGGGGCCGTGTGGAGAGAGAGGAGGGCCGTGTGAAGAGAGAGGGGGGCCGGGGGGAGAGAGAGGGGGGCTGGGGGCAGAGAGAGGGGGGCCGGGGGGATAGAGAGGGGGGCCGGGGGCAGAGAGAGGGGGGCTGGGGGGAGAGAGAGGGGGGCCGGGGGTAGAGAGAGGGGGGCCTGGAAGAGAGAGAGGGGGGCCGGGGGGAGAGAGAGGGGGGCCGGGGGGAGAGAGAGGGGGCCGGGGGGAGAGAGAGGGGGTACGGAAGGAGAGAGAGGGCTGCCCGCGGGAGAGAGAGGGGGGCCGGGGGGAGAGAGAGAGGGGCCGGCGGGAGAGAGAGGGGGGCCGGGGGGAGATAGAGGGGGGCTGGCGGGAGAGAGAGGGGCCAGGGGGAGAGAGAGGGGAGCCGGGGGGAGAGAGAGGGGGGCCGGGGGCAGAGAGAGGGGTGCCGGGGGCAGAGGGAGGGGGGCCGGGGGCAGAGAGAGGGGGGCCGTTGGGAGAGAGAGGGGGGCCGGGGGGAGAGAGAGGGTGGCCGTGGGGAGAGAGAGGGGGGCCGTGGGGGAGAGAGAGGGGGGCCGGGGGGAGAGAGAGGGGGGCCAGGGGGAAAGAGAGGGGGGCCGTGGGGAGAGAGAGGGGGGCCGTGGGTAGAGAGAGGGGGGCCGTGGGGAGAGAGAGGGGGGCCGGGGGGAGAGAGAGGGTGGCCGTTGGGAGAGAGAGGGGGGCCGTGGGTAGAGAGAGGGGGGACGTGGGGAGAAACAGGGGGGCCGTGGGGAGAGAGAAGGAGGCAGTGTGGAGAGAGAGGGGGGCTGTGTGAAGAGAGAGGGGGGCCGGGGGGAGAGAGAGGGGGGCCGGGGGCAGAGAGAGGGGGGCCGGGGGGATAGAGAGGGGGGCCGGGGGCAGAGAGAGGGGGACCGGGGGGAGAGAGAGGGGGGCCGGGGGGAGAGAGAGGGGGGCCTGGAAGAGAGAGAGGGGGGCCGCGGGGAGAGAGAGGGGGGCCGGGGGGAGAGAGAGGGGGCCGGGGGGAGAGAGAGGGGGTCCGGCAGGAGAGAGAGGGCTGCCGGCGGGAGAGAGAGGGGGGCCGGGGGGAGAGAGAGAGGGGCCGGCGGGAGAGAGAGGGGGGCCGGGGGGAGAGAGAGGGGGGCTGGCGGGAGAGAGAGGGGGGCCAGGGGGAGAGAGAGGGGGGCCGGGGGGAGAGAGAGGGGGCCGGGGCAGAGAGAGGGGGGCCGGGGGCAGAGGGAGGGGGGCCGGGGGCAGAGAGAGGGGTGCCGTTGAGAGAGAGAGGGGGGCCGGGGGGAGAGAGAGGGTGGCCGTGGGGAGAGAGAGGGGGGCCGTGGGGAGAGAGAGGGGGGCTGTGGGGAGAGAGAGGGGAGCCCGGGGCAGAGAGAGGGGGGCCGGGGGCAGAGAGAGGGGGGGCCGTGGGGAGAGAGAGGGGGGCAGGGGGGAGAGAGAGGGGGGCGGGGAGAGAGAGGGGGCCAGGGGGAAAGAGAGGGGGGCCGTGGGGAGAGAGAGGGGGGCCGTGGGCAGAGAGAGGGGGGCCGGGGGCAGAGAGAGGGGGGCCGAGGGCAGAGAGAGAGGGGGGCAGGGGCAGAGAGAGGGGGGCCGGGGGCAGAGAGAAGGGGGCCGGGAGGAGAGAGAGGGGGGCTGGTGGGACAGAGAGGGGGGCCAAAGGGAGAGAGAGGGGGGCCGGGGGGAGAGAGAGGGGGGCCGGGGGGAGAGAGCGGGGCCGGGGAGAGAGAGAGGGGGGCCGTGGGGAGAGAGAGAGGGGCCGTGGGGAGAGAGAGGGGAGCCGGGGGGAGAGAGAGGGGGGCCGACGGGAGAGAGAGGGGGGCCGTGGGGAGAAAGAGGGGGGCCGGGGGGAGAGAGAGCGGGGCCGGGGAGAGAGAGAGGGGGGCCGTGGGGAGAGAGAAAGGGGCCGTGGGGAGAGAGAGGGGAGCCGGTGGGAGAGAGAGGGCGGCCGGCGGGAGAGAGTGGGGGGCCGTGGGGAGAAAGAGGGGGGCCGGGGGGAGAGAGAGGGGGGCCAGGGGGAAAGAGAGGGGGGCCGTGGGGAGAGAGGGGGGCCGTGGGTAGAGAGAGGGGGGCCGTGGAGAGAGAGAGGGGGGCCAGGGGGAGAGAGAGGGGGGCCGGGGGGAGAGAGAGGGGGGCCGGGGGCAGAGAGAGGGGGGCCGGGGGCAGAGGGAGGGGGGCCGGGGGCTGAGAGAGGGGTGCCGTTGGAAGAGAGAGGGGGGCCGGGGGGAGAGAGAGGGTGGCCGTGGGGAGAGAGAGGGGGGCCGTGGGGAGAGAGAGGGGGGCTGTGGGGAGAGAGAGGGGAGCCGGGGGCAGAGAGAGGGGGGCCGGGGGCAGAGAGAGGGGGGCCGTGGGGAGAGAAAGGGGGGCAGGGGGGAGAGAGAGGGGGGCGGGGAGAGAGAGGGGGCCAGGGGGAAAGAGAGGGGGGCCGTGGGGAGAGAGAGGGGGGCCGTGGGCAGAGAGAGGGGGGCCGGGGGCAGAGAGAGGGGGGCCGAGGGCAGAGAGAGGGGGGCAGGGGGCAGAGAGAGGGGGGCCGGGGGCAGAGAGAAGGGGGCCGGGAGGAGAGAGAGGGGGGCTGGCGGGAGAGAGAGGGGGGCCAGGGGGAGAGAGAGGGGGGACGGGGGGAAAGAGAGGGGGGCTGGGGGCAGAGAGAGGGGGGCCGGGGGCAGAGGGAGGGGGGCCGGGGGCAGAGAGAGGGGGGCCGTTGGGAGAGAGAGGGGGGCCGGGGGGAGAGAGAGGGTGGCCGTGGGGAGAGAGAGGGGGGCCGTGGGGATAGAGAGGGGGGCTGTGGGGAGAGAGAGGGGAGCCGGGGGCAGAGAGAGGGGGGCCGGGGGCAGAGAGAGGGGGGCCGTGGGGAGAGAGAGGGGGGCAGGGGGGAGAGAGAGGGGTCGGGGAGAGAGAGGGGGCCAGGGGGAGAGAGAGGGGGGCCGTGGGCAGAGAGAGGGGGGCTGGGGGCAGAGAGAGGGGGGCCGAGGGCAGAGAGAGGGGGGCCGGGGGCAGAGAGAGGGGGGCCGGGGGCAGAGAGAAGGGGGCCGGGAGGAGAGAGAGGGGGGCCGGGGGGAGAGAGAGGGGGGCCGGGGGGAGAGAGCGGGGCCGGGGAGAGAGAGAGGGGGGCTGTGGGGAGAGAGAGAGGGGCCGTGGGGAGAGAGAGGGGAGCCGGGGGGAGAGAGAGGGGGGCCGGCGGGAGAGAGGGGGGCCGTGGGGAGAAAGAGCGGGGCCGGGGGGAGAGAGAGCGGGGCCGGGGAGAGAGAGAGGGGGGCCGTGGGGAGAGAGAGAGGGGCCGTGGGGAGAGAGAGGGGAGCCGGTGGGAGAGAGAGGGGGGCCGGCGGGAGAGAGTGGGGGGCCGTGGGGAGAAAGAGGGGGGCCGGGGGGAGAGAGAGGGGGGCCAGGGGGAAAGAGAGGGGGGCCGTGGGGAGAGAGGGGGGCCGTGGGTAGAGAGAGGGGGGCCGTGGAGAGAGAGAGGGGGGCCGTGGGGAGAGAGAAAGGGGCCGTGTGGAGAGAGAGGGGGGCCGTGTGAAGAGAGAGGGGGGCCGGGGGCAGAGAGAGGGGGGCCGGGGGGATAGAGAGGGGGGCCGGGGGCAGAGAGAGGGGAGCCGGGGGGAGAGAGAGGGGGGCCGGGGGGAGAGAGAGGGGGGCCTGGAAGAGAGAGAGGGGGGCCGGGGGGAGAGAGAGGGGGCCGGGGGGAGAGAGAGGGGGCCGGGGGGAGAGAGAGGGGGGCCGGCAGGAGAGAGAGGGCTGCCGGCGGGAGAGAGAGGGGGGCCGGGGGCAGAGAGAGGGGGGCCGGGGGCAGAGGGAGGGGGGCCGGGGGCAGAGAGAGGGGGGCCGTTGGGAGAGAGAGGGGGGCCGGGGGGAGAGAGAGGGTGGCCGTGGGGAGAGAGAGGGGGGCCGTGGGGAGAGAGAGGGGGGCTGTGGGGAGAGAGAGGGGAGCCGGAGGCAGAGAGAGGGGGGCCGGGGGCAGAGAGAGGGGGGCCGTGGGGAGAGAGAGGGGGGCAGGGGGGAGAGAGAGGGGGGCGGGGAGAGAGAGGGGGGCCATGGGAAGAGAGAGGGGGGCCGTGGGGAGAGAGAGGGGGGCCGTGGGGAGAGAGAAAGGGGCCGTGTGGAGAGAGAGGGGGGACGTATGGAGAGAGAGGGTGGCCGTGGAGAGAGAGAGGGGGGCCGGGGGCAGAGAGAGCGGGGCCGGGGGGAGAGAGAGGGGGGCAGGGGGGAGAGAGAGGGGGGCGGGGAGAGAGAGGGGGCCAGGGGGAGAGAGAGGGGGGCCGTGGGCAGAGAGAGGGGGGCCGGGGGCAGAGAGAGGGGGGCCGAGGGCAGAGAGAGGGGGGCCGGGGGCAGAGAGAGGGGGGCCGGGGGCAGAGAGAAGGGGGCCGGGAGGAGAGAGAGGGGGGCCGGGGGGAGAGAGAGGGGGGCCGGGGGGAGAGAGCGGGGCCGGGGAGAGAGAGAGGGGGGCCGTGGGGAGAGAGAGAGGGGCCGCGGGGAGAGAGAGGGGAGCCGGGGGGAGAGAGAGGGGGGCCGGCGGGAGAGAGAGGGGGGCCGTGGGGAGAAAGAGGGGGGCCGGGGGGAGAGAGAGCGGGGCCGGGGAGAGAGAGAGGGGGGCCGTGGGGAGAGAGAGAGGGGCCGTGGGGAGAGAGAGGGGAGCCGGTGGGAGAGAGAGGGGGGCCGGCGGGAGAGAGTGGGGGGCCGTGGGGAGAAAGAGGGGGCCGGGGGGAGAGAGAGGGGGGCCAGGGGGAAAGAGAGGGGGGCCGTGGGGAGAGAGGGGGGCCGTGGGTAGAGAGAGGGGGGCCGTGGAGAGAGAGAGGGGGGCCGGGGGCAGAGAGAGCGGGGACGGGGGGAGAGAGAGGGGGGCAGGAAGGAGAGAGAGGGGGGCGGGGAGAGAGAGGGGGCCAGGGGGAGAGAGAGGGGGGCCGTGGGCAGAGAGAGGGGGGCCGGGGGCAGAGAGAGGGGGGCCGAGGGCAGAGAGAGGGGGGCCGGGGGCAGAGAGAGGGGGGCCGGGGGCAGAGAGAAGGGGGCCGGGAGGAGAGAGAGGGGGGCCGGGGGGAGAGAGAGGGGGGCCGGGGGGAGAGAGCGGGGCCGGGGAGAGAGAGAGGGGGGCCGTGGGGAGAGAGAGGGGAGCCGGGGGGAGAGAGAGGGGGGCCGGCGGGAGAGAGAGGGGGGCCGTGGGGAGAAAGAGGGGGGCCGGGGGGAGAGAGAGCGGGGCCGGGGAGAGAGAGAGGGGGGCCGTGGGGAGAGAGAGAGGGGCCGTGGGGAGATAGAGGGGAGCCGGTGGGAGAGAGAGGGGGGCCGGCGGGAGAGAGTGGGGGGCCGTGGGGAGAAAGAGGGGGCCGGGGGGAGAGAGAGGGGGGCCAGGGGGAAAGAGAGGGGGGCCGTGGGGAGAGAGGGGGGCCGTGGGTAGAGAGAGGGGGGCCGTGGAGAGAGAGAGGGGGGCCGTGGGGAGAGAGAAAGGGGCCGTGTGGAGAGAGAGGGGGGCCGTGTGAAGAGAGAGGGGGGCCGGGGGGAGAGAGAGGGGGGCCGGGGGCAGAGAGAGGGGGGCCGGCGGGACAGAGAGGGGGGCCAGGGGCAGAGAGAGGGGGGCCGGGGGGAGAGAGAGGGGGGCCGGGGGGAGAGAGAGGGGGGCCTGGAAGAGAGAGAGGGGGGCCGGGGGGAGAAAGAGGGGGGCCGGGGGGAGAGAGAGGGGGCCGGGGGGAGAGAGAGGGGGGCCGGCAGGAGAAAGAGGGCTGCCGGCGGGAGAGAGAGGGGGGCCGGGGGGAGAGAGAGAGGGGCCGGCGGGAGAGAGAGGGGGGCCGGGGGGAGAGAAAGGGGGGCTGGCGGGAGAGAGAGGGGGGCCAGGGGGAGAGAGAGGGGGGCCGGGGGGAGAGAGAGGGGGGCCGGGGGCAGAGAGAGGGGGGCCGGGGGCAGAGGGAGGGTGGCCGGGGGCAGAGAGAGGGGGGCCGTTGGGAGAGAGAGGGGGGCCGGGGGGAGAGAGAGGGTGGCCGTGGGGAGAGAGAGGGGGGCCGTGGGGAGAGAGAGGGGGGCTGTGGGGAGAGAGAGGGGAGCGGGAGGCAGAGAGAGGGGGGCCGGGGGCAGAGAGAGGGGGGTCGTGGGGAGAGAGAGGGGGGCAGGGGGGAGAGAGATGGGGGCGGGGAGAGAGAGGGGGGCCATGGGAAGAGAGAGGGGGGCCGTGGGGAGAGAGAGGGGGGCCGTGGGGAGAGAGAAAGGGGCCGTGTGGAGAGAGAGGGGGGCCGTATGGAGAGAGAGGGTGGCCGTGGAGAGAGAGAGGGGGGCCGGGGGCAGAGAGAGCGGGGCCGGGTGTAGAAAGAGGGGGGCTGGGGGGAGAGAGAGGGGGGCCGGGGAGAGAGACAGGGGTCCGTGGGCAGAGAGAGGGGGGCCGGGGGCAGAGAGAGGGGGGCCGGGGGTAGAGAGAGGGGGGCCGGGAAGAGAGAGAGGGGGGCCGGGGGGAGAGAGAGGGGGGCCGGGGGGAGAGAAAGGGGGGCCGGGGAGAGAGAGAGGGGGGCGGGGGAGAGAGAGGAGGGCCGGTGGGAGAGAGAGGGTGTCCGGCAGGAGAGAGAGGGGGGCCAGGGGGAGAGAGAGGGGGGCCGGGGAGAGAGAGAGGGGGGCCGGGGGGAGAGAGAGGGGGCCCGGGGGCAGAGAGAGGGGGGCCGGGGCGAGAGAGAGAGGGGCCGGTGGGAGAGATAGGGGGGCCGTGGGGAGAGAGAGGGGGGCCGTGGGGAGAGAGAGGGGAGCCGGGGGGAGAGAGAGGGGGGCCGGCGGGAGAGAGAGTGGGGCCGTGGGGAGAGAGAGGGGGGCTGTGGGGAGAGAGAAAGGGGCCGTGTGGAGAGAGAGGGGGGCCGTGTGAAGAGAGAGGGGGGCCGGGGGGAGAGAGAGGGGGGCCGGGGGCAGAGAGAGGGGGGCCGGGGGGATAGAGAGGGGGGCCGGGGGCAGAGAGAGGGGGGCCGGGGGGAGAGAGAGGGGGGCCGGGGGGAGAGAGAGGGGGGCCTGGAAGAGAAAGAGGGGGGCCGGGGGGAGAGAGAGGGGGGACGGGGGGAGAGAGAGTGGGCCGGGGGGAGAGAGAGGGTGGCAGGCAGGAGAGAGAGGTCTGCCGGCGGGAGAGAGAGGGGGGCCGGGGGGAGAGAGAGAGGGGCCGGCAGGAGAGAGAGGGGGGCCGGGGGGAGAGAGAGGGGGGCTGGCGGGAGAGAGAGGGGGGCCAGGGGGAGAGAGAGGGGGGCCGGGGGGAGAGAGAGGGGGGCCAGGGGCAGAGAGAGGGGGGCCGGGGGCAGAGGGAGGGGGGCCAGGGGCAGAGAGAGGGGGGCCGTTGGGAGAGAGAGGGGGGCCGGGGGGAGAGAGAGGGTGGCCGTGGGGAGAGAGAGGGGGGCCGTGGGGAGAGAGTGGGGGGCTGTGGGGAGAGAGAGGGGAGCCGGGGGCAGAGAGAGGGGGGCCGGGGGCAGAGATAGGGGGGCCGTGGGGAGAGAGAGGGGGCAGGGGGGAGAGAGAGGGGGGCGGGGAGAGAGAGGGGGGCCATGGGAAGAGAGAGGGGGGCCGTGGGGAGAGAGAGGGGGGCAGTGGGGAGAGAGAAAGGGGCCGTGTGGAGAGAGAGGGGGGCCGTATGGAGAGAGAGGGGGGCCGTGGAGAGAGAGAGGGGGGCCGGGGGCAGAGAGAGCGGGGCCGGGGGGAGAGAGAGGGGGGCTGGGGGGAGAGAGAGGGGGGCCGGGGAGAGAGACAGGGGGGCCGGGGGCAGAGAGAGGGTGGCCGGGGGCAGAGAAAGGGGGGCCGGGGGCAGAGAGAGGGGGGCCGGGAAGAGAGAGAGGGGGGCCGGGGGGAGAGAGAAGGGGGCCGGGGGGAGAGAAAGGGGGGCCGGGGAGAGAGAGAGGGGGGCGGGGGGAGAGAGAGGGGGGCCGGTGGGAGAGAGAGGGGGTCCGGCAGGAGAGAGAGGGGGGCCAGGGGGAGAGAGAGGGGGCCGGGGAGAGAGAGAGGGGGGCCGGGGGGAGAGAGAGGGGGGCCCGGGGGCAGAGAGAGGGGGGCCAGGGCGAGAGAGAGGGGGGCCGGGAGGAGAGAGAGGGGGGCCGGGGGGAGAGAGAGGGGGTCCGGCAGGAGAGAGAGGGGGGCCGGTGGGAGAGAGAGGGGGGCCGGCGGGAGAGAGAGGGGGGCCGTGGGGAGAAAGAGGGGGGCGGGGGAGAGAGCGAGGGGGGCCGGGGGGAGAGAGAGGGGGGCAGGGGGCAGAGAGAGGGGGGCCGGGGGGAGAGACAGGGGGGCCGGGGGCAGAGACAGGGGGGCCGGGGGCAGAGAGAGGGGGGCCGGGGGCAGAGAGAGGTGGGCCGGGGGCAGAGAGAGGGTGGCCGGGGACAGAGAGAGGGGGGCCGGGGGGAGAGAGAGGGGGGCTGCGGGGAGAGAGAGGGGGCCGGGGGGAGAGAGAGGGGGGCCGGGGCGAGAGAGAGGGGGGCCGGTCGGAGAGAGAGGGGGGCCGTGGGGAGAGAGAAGGGGGCCGTGGAGAGAGAGAGGGGGGCCGTGGGGAGAGAGAGGGGAGCCGTGGAGAGAGAGAGGGGGGCCGTGAGGAGAGAGAGGGGGGCCGGGGGAAGAGAGAGGGGGGCCGGGGGCAGAGAGAGGGGGGCCGGGGGCAGAGAGAGGGTGGCCGAGTGCAGAGAGAGGGGGGCCGGGGGCAGAGAGAGGGGGGCCAGGGGCAGAGAGAGGGGGGCCGGGGGGAGAGAGAGGGGGGCCGGGGGGAGAGAGAAGGGGGCCGGGGGGAGAGAGAGGGGGGCCGGGGGGAGAGAGAGGGGGGCCGTGGGGAGAGAGAGGGGGGCCGTGGGGAGAGAGAGGGGAGCCGGGGGGAGAGAGAGTGGGGGCCAGGGCGAGAGAGAGGGGGGCCGGTGGGAGAGAGAGGGGGGCCGTGGGGACAGAGAAGGGGGCCGTGGAGAGAGAGAGGGGGGCTGTGGGGAGAGAGAGGGGGGCCGTGGGGAGATAGAGGGGGCCAGGGGGAGAGAGAGGGGGGCCGGGGGCAGAGAGAGGGGGGCCGGGGGCAGAGAGAGGGGGGCCGAGGGCCGAGAGATGGGGGCCGGGGGCAGAGAGAGGGGGGCCGTGGGCAGAGAGAGGGGGGCCGGGGAGAGAGACAGGGGGGCCGGGGGCAGAGAGAGGGGGGCCGGGGGCAGAGAGAGGTGGGCCGGGGGCAGAGAGAGGGGGGCCGGGGACAGAGAGAGGGGGGCCAGGGGGAGAGAGAGGGGGGCTGCGGGGAGAGAGAGGGGGCCGGGGGGAGAGAGAGGGGGGCCGTGGGGAGATAACGGGGGGCCGGGGGGAGAGAGAGGGGGGCCGGGGGCAGAGAGAGGGGGGCCGGCGGCAGAGAGAGGGGGCCGAGGGCAGAGAGAGGGGGGCCGGGGGCAGAGAGAGGGGGGCCGTGGGCAGAGAGAGGGGGGCCGGGGGGAGAGACAGGGGTGCCGGGGGCAGAGAGAGGGGGGCCGGGGGCAGAGAGAGGTGGGCCAGGGGCAGAGAGAGGGGGCCGAGGGCAGAGAGAGGGGGGCCGGGGGCAGAGAGAGGGGGGCCGTGGGCAGAGAGAGGGGGGCCGGGGGCAGAGAGAGGTGGGCCAGGGGCAGAGAGAGGGGGGCCGGGGACAGAGAGAGCGGGGCTGGGGGGAGAGAGAGGGGGGCTGCGGGGAGAGAGAGGGGGCCTGGGGGAGAGAGAGGGGGGCCGGGGCGAGAGAGAGGGGGGCCGGTGGTAGAGAGAGGGGGGCCGTGGGGAGAGAGAAGGGGGCCGTGGAGAGAGAGAGGGGGGGAGTGGGGAGAGAGAGGGGGGCCGTGGGGAGAGAGAGGGGGGCCGTGGGGAGAGAGAGGGGGGCCGCGGGGAGAGAGAGGGGGGCCGGGGGGAGAGAGAGGGGTGGCCGGCGGGAGAGAGAGGGGGGCCGTGGGGAGAAAGAGGGGGGCCGGGGGGAGAGAGAGGGGGGCTAGGGGGAAAGTGAGGGGGGCCGTGGGGAGAGAGAGGGGGGCCGTGGGGAGAGAGAGGGGGGCCGTGGGGAGAGAGAAAGGGGCCGTGTGGAGAGAGAGGGGGGCCGTGTGAAGAGAGGGGGGCCGGGGGGAGAGAGAGGGGGGCCGGGGGCAGAGAGAGGGGGGCCGGGGGGATAGAGAGGGGGGCCGGGGGCAGAGAGAGGGGGGCCGGGGGGAGAGAGAGGGGGGCCGGGGGGAGAGAGAGGGGGGCCTGGAAGAGAGAGAGGGGGGCCGGGGGGAGAGAGAGGGGGGCCGGGGGGAGAGAGAGGGGGGCCGGGGGGAGAGAGAGGGGGGCCGGCAGGAGAGAGAGGGTTGCCGGCGGGAGAGAGAGGGGGGCCGGGGGGAGAGAGAGGGGCCGGCGGGAGAGAGAGGGGGCCGGGGGAAGAGAGAGGAGGGCTGGCGGGAGAGAGAGGGTGGCCGGGGGGAGAGAGAGGGGGGCCGGGGGTGAGAGAGGGGGGCCGGGGGCAGAGAGAGGGGGGCCGGGGGAAGAGGGAGGGGCGCCGGGGGCAGAGAGAGGGGGGCCGTTGGGAGAGAGAGGGGGGCCGGGGTGAGAGAGAGGGTGGCCGTGGGGAGAGAGAGGGAGGCCGTGGGGAGAGAGAGGGGGGCCGTGGGGAGAGAGAGGGGAGCCGTGGGCAGAGAGAGGGTTGCCGTGGGGAGAGAGAGGGGGGCCGGGGGGAGAGAGAGTGGGGCCGGGGGGAGAGAGAGGGGGGCCGGCGGGAGAGAGAGGGGGGCCGTGGGGAGAAAGAGGGGTGCCGGGGGGAGCGAGAGGGGGGCCAGGGGGAAAGAGAGGGGGGCGGTGGGGAGAGAGAGGGGGGCCGTGGGGAGAGAGAGGGGGGCCGTGGGGAGAGAGAAAGGGGCCGTGTGGAGAGAGAGGGGGGCCGTGTGAAGAGAGGGGGGCCGGGGGGAGAGAGAGGGGGGCCGGGGGCAGAGAGAGGGGGGCCGGGGGGATAGAGAGGGGGGCCGGGGGCAGAGAGAGGGGGGCCGGGGGGAGAGAGAGGGGGGCCGGGGGGAGAGAGAGGGGGGCTTGGAAGAGAGAGAGGGTGGCCGGGGGGAGAGAGAGGGGGTCCGGGGGGAGAGAGAGGGGGGCCGGGGGGAGAGAGAGGGGGGCCGGCAGGAGAGAGAGGGTTGCCGGCGGGAGAGAGAGGGGGGCCGGTGGGAGAGAGAGAGGGGCCGGCGGGAGAGAGAGGGGGGCCGGGGGAAGAGAGAGGGGGGCTGGCGGGAGAGAGAGGGGGGCCGGGGGGAGAGAGAGGGGGGCCGGGGGGAGAGAGCGGGGGGCTGGGGGCAGAGAGATGGGGGCCGGGGGCAGAGGGAGGGGGGCCGGGGGCAGAGAGAGGGGGGCCGTTGGGAGAGAGAAGGGGGCCGGGGTGAGAGAGAGGGTGGCCGTGGGGAGAGAGAGGGAGGCCGTGGGGAGAGAGAGGGGGGCCGTGGGGAGAGAGAGGGGAGCCGGGGGCAGAGAGAGGGGGGCTGGGGGCAGAGAGAGGGGGGCCGTGGGGAGAGAGAGGGGGGCAGGGGGGAGAGAGAGGGGGGCAGGGAGAGAGAGGGGGGCCGTGGGAAGAGAGAGGGTGGCCGTGGGGAGAGAGAGTGGGGCTGGGGGGAGAGAGAGGGGGGCCGTGGGGAGAGAGAGGGGAGCCGGGGGGAGAGAGAGTGGGGGCCAGGGCGAGAGAGAGGGGGGCCGGTGGGAGAGAGAGGGGGGCCGTGGGGAGAGAGAAGGGGGCCGTGGAGAGAGAGAGGGGGGCCGTGGGGAGAGAGAGGGGGGCCGTGGGGAGATAGAGGGGGGCCGGGGGGAGAGAGAGGGGGGCGGGGGGCAGAGAGAGGGGGGCCGGGGGCAGAGAGAGGGGGGCCGAGGGCCGAGAGATGGGTGCCTGGGGCAGAGAGAGGGGGGCCGTGGGCAGAGAGAGGAGGGCCGGGGGAAGAGACAGGGGGGCCTGGGGCAGAGAGAGGGGGGCCGGGGGCAGAGAGAGGTGGGCCGGGGGCAGAGAGAGGGGGGCAGGGGACAGAGAGAGGGGGGCCGGGGGGAGAGAGAGGGGGGCTGCGGGGAGAGAGAGGGGGCCGGGGGGAGAGAGAGGGGGGCCGTGGGGAGATAAAGGTGGGGCCGGGGGGAGAGAGAGGGGGGCCGGGGGCAGAGAGAGGGGGGCCGGGGGCAGAGAGAGGGGGGCCGAGGGCAGAGAGAGGGGGGCCGGGGGCAGAGAGAGGGGGGCCGTGGGCAGAGAGAGGGGGGCCGGGGGGAGAGAGAGGGGGGCCGGGGGGAGAGAGAGGGGGGCCTGGAAGAGAGAGAGGGGGGCCGGGGGGAGAGAGAGGGGGGCCGGGGGGAGAGAGAGGGGGGCCGGGGGGAGAGAGAGGGGGGCCTGGAAGAGAGAGAGGGGGGCCGGGGGGAGAGAGAGGGGGGCCGGGGGGAGAGAGAGGGGGGCCGGGGGGAGAGAGAGGGGGGCCGGCAGGAGAGAGAGGGTTGCCGGCGGGAGAGAGAGGGGGGCCGGGGGGAGAGAGAGAGGGGCCGGCGGGAGAGAGAGGGGGGCCGGGGGAAGAGAGAGGAGGGCTGGCGGGAGAGAGAGGGTGGCCGGGGGGAGAGAGAGGGGGGCCGGGGGTGAGAGAGGGGGGCCGGGGGCAGAGAGAGGGGGGCCGGGGGAAGAGGGAGGGGCGCCGTGGGCAGAGAGAGGGGGGCCGTTGGGAGAGAGAGGGGGGCCGGGGTGAGAGAGAGGGTGGCCGTGGGGAGAGAGAGGGAGGCCGTGGGGAGAGAGAGGGGGGCCGTGGGGAGAGAGAGGGGAGCCGTGGGCAGAGAGAGGGTTGCCGTGGGGAGAGAGAGGGGGGCAGGGGGGAGAGAGAGGGGGGCCGGGGGCAGAGAGAGGGGGGCCGTGGGGAGAGAGAGGGGGGCAGGGGGGAGAGAGAGGGGGGCGGGGAGAGAGAGGGGGGCCGGGGGGAGAGAGAGGGGGGCCGTGGGGAGAAAGAGGGGGGCCGTGGGGAGAGAGGGGGGCCGGGGGGAGAGAGAGGGGGGCCGGGGGCAGAGAGAGGGGGGCCGGGGGGATAGAGAGGGGGCCGGGGGCAGAGAGAGGGGGGCCGGTGGGAGAGAGAGGGGGGCCAGGGGGAGAGAGAGGGGGGCCTGGAAGAGAGAGAGGGGGGCCGGGGGGAGAGAGAGGGGGGCCGGGGGGAGAGAGAGGGGGGCCGGGGGGAGAGAGAGGGGGGCCGGCAGGAGAGAGAGGGTTGCCGGCGGGAGAGAGAGGGGGGCCGGGGGGAGAGAGAGAGGGGCCGGCGGGAGAGAGAGGGGGGCCGGGGGAAGAGAGAGGAGGGCTGGCGGGAGAGAGAGGGTGGCCGGGGGGAGAGAGAGGGGGGCCGGGGGTGAGAGAGGGGGGCCGGGGGCAGAGAGAGGGGGGCCGGGGGAAGAGGGAGGGGCGCCGGGGGCAGAGAGAGGGGGGCCGTTGGGAGAAAGAGGGGGGCCGGGGTGAGAGAGAGGGTGGCCGTGGGGAGAGAGAGGGAGGCCGTGTGGAGAGAGAGGGGGGCCGTGGGGAGAGAGAGGGGAGCCGTGGGCAGAGAGAGGGTTGCCGTGGGGAGAGAGAGGGGGGCAGGGGGGAGAGAGAGGGGGGCTGGGGGCAGAGAGAGGGGGGCCGTGGGGAGAGAGAGGGGGGCAGGGGGGAGAGAGAGGGGGGCGGGGAGAGAGAGGGGGGCCGGGGGGAGAGAGAGGGGGGCCGTGGGGAGAGAGAGGGGGGCCGTGGGGAGAGAGAGGGGGGCCGTGGGGAGAGAGAGGGGGGCCGGGGGGAGAGAGAGGGGGGCCGGGGGGAGAGAGAGGGGGGCCGGCGGGTGAGAGAGGGGGGCCGTGGGGAGAAAGAGGGGTGCCGGGGGGAGCGAGAGGGGGGCCAGGGGGAAAGAGAGGGGGGCCGTGGGGAGAGAGAGGGGGGCCGGGGGCAGAGAGAGGGGGGCCGGGGGGATAGAGAGGGGGGCCGGGGGCAGAGAGCGGGGGGCCGGGGGGAGAGAGAGGGGGGCCGGGGGGAGAGAGAGGGGGGCTTGGAAGAGAGAGAGGGGGGCCGGGGGGAGAGAGAGGGGGGCCGGGGGGAGAGAGAGGGGGGCCGGGGGGAGAGAGAGGGGGGCCGGCAGGAGAGAGAGGGTTGCCGGCGGGAACAGAGAGGGGGGCCGGTGGGAGAGAGAGAGGGGCCAGCGGGAGAGAGAGGGGGGCCGGGGGAAGAGAGAGGGGGGCTGGCGGGAGAGAGAGGGGGGCCGGGGGGAGAGAGAGGGGGGCCGGGGGGAGAGAGCGGGGGGCTGGGGGCAGAGAGATGGGGGCCGGGGGCAGAGGGAGGGGGGCCGGGGGCAGAGAGAGGGGGGCCGTTGGGAGAGAGAGGGGGGCCGGGGTGAGAGAGAGGGTGGCCGTGGGGAGAGAGAGGGAGGCCGTGGGGAGAGAGAGGGGGGCCGTGGGGAGAGAGAGGGGAGCCGGGGGCAGAGAGAGGGGGGCCGGGGGCAGAGAGAGGGGGGCCGTGGGGAGAGAGAGGGGGGCAGGGGGGAGAGAGAGGGGGGCGGGGAGAGAGAGGGGGGCCGTGGGAAGAGAGAGGGGGGCCGTGGGGAGAGAGAGTGGGGCTGGGGGGAGAGAGAGGGGGGCCGTGGGGAGAGAGAGGGGAGCCGGGGGGAGAGAGAGTGGGGGCCAGGGCGAGAGAGAGGGGGGCTGGTGGGAGAGAGAGGGGGGCCGTGGGGAGAGAGAAGGGGGCCGTGGAGAGAGAGAGGGGGGCCGTGGGGAGAGAGAGGGGGGCCGTGGGGAGATAGAGGGGGGCCGGGGGGAGAGAGAGGGGGGCCGGGGGCAGAGAGAGGGGGGCCGGGGGCAGAGAGAGGGGGGCCGAGGGCCGAGAGATGGGTGCCTGGGGCAGAGAGAGGGGGGCCGTGGGCAGAGAGAGGAGGGCCGGGGGAAGAGACAGGGGGGCCGGGGGCAGAGAGAGGGGGGCCGGGGGCAGAGAGAGGTGGGCCGGGGGCAGAGAGAGGGGGGCAGGGGACAGAGAGAGGGGGGCCGGGGGGAGAGAGAGGGGGGCTGCGGGGAGAGAGAGGGGGCCGGGGGGAGAGAGAGGGGGGCCGTGGGGAGATAAAGGTGGGGCCGGGGGGAGAGAGAGGGGGGCCGGGGGCAGAGAGAGGGGGGACGGGGGCAGAGAGAGGGGGGCCGAGGGCAGAGAGAGGGGGGCCGGGGGCAGAGAGAGGGGGGCCGTGGGCAGAGAGAGGGGGGCCGGGGGGAGAGAGAGGGGGGCCGGGGGGAGAGAGAGGGGGGCCTGGACGAGAGAGAGGGGGGCCGGGGGGAGAGAGAGGGGGGCCGGGGGGAGAGAGAGGGGGGCCTGGAAGAGAGAGAGGGGGGCCGGGGGGAGAGAGAGGGGGGCCGGGGGGAGAGAGAGGGGGGCCGGCAGGAGAGAGAGGGTTGCCGGCGGGAGAGAGAGGGGGGCCGGGGGGAGAGAGAGAGGGGCCGGCGGGAGAGAGAGGGGGGCCGGGGGAAGAGAGAGGAGGGCTGGCGGGAGAGAGAGGGTGGCCGGGGGGAGAGAGAGGGGGGCCGGGGGTGAGAGAGGGGGGCCGGGGGAGAGAGAGGGGGGCCGGGGGAAGATGGAGGGGCGCCGTGGGCAGAGAGAGGGGGGCCGTTGGGAGAGAGAGGGGGGCCGGGGTGAGAGAGAGGGTGGCCGTGGGGAGAGAGAGGGAGGCCGTGGGGAGAGAGAGGGGGGCCGTGGGGAGAGAGAGGGGAGCCGTGGGCAGAGAGAGGGTTGCCGTGGGGAGAGAGAGGGGGGCAGGGGGGAGAGAGAGGGGGGCCGGGGGCAGAGAGAGGGGGGCCGTGGGGAGAGAGAGGGGGGCAGGGGGGAGAGAGCGGGGGGCGGGGAGAGAGAGGGGGGCCGGGGGGAGAGAGAGGGGGGCCGTGGGGAGAGAGAGGGGGGCCGTGGGGAGAGAGGGGGGCCGGGGGGAGAGAGAGGGGGGCCGGGGGCAGAGAGAGGGGGTCCGGGGGGATAGAGAGGGGGGCCGGGGGCAGAGAGAGGGGGGCCGGGGGGAGAGAGAGGGGGGCCGGGGGGAGAGAGAGGGGGGCCTGGAAGAGAGAGAGGGGGGCCGGGGGGAGAGAGAGGGGGGCCGGGGGGAGAGAGAGGGGGGCCGGGGGGAGAGAGAGGGGGGCCGGCAGGAGAGAGAGGGTTGCCGGCGGGAGAGAGAGGGGGGCCGGGGGGAGAGAGAGAGGGGCCGGCGGGAGAGAGAGGGGGGCCGGGGGAAGAGAGAGGAGGGCTGGCGGGAGAGAGAGGGTGGCCGGGGGGAGAGAGAGGGGGGCCGGGGGTGAGAGAGGGGGGCCGGGGGCAGAGAGAGGGGGGCCGGGGGAAGAGGGAGGGGCGCCGGGGGCAGAGAGAGGGGGGCCGTTGGGAGAGAGAGGGGGGCCGGGGTGAGAGAGAGGGTGGCCGTGGGGAGAGAGAGGGAGGCCGTGGGGAGAGAGAGGGGGGCCGTGGGGAGAGAGAGGGGAGCCGTGGGCAGAGAGAGGGTTGCCGTGGGGAGAGAGAGGGGGGCAGGGGGGAGAGAGAGGGGGGTCGGGGGCAGAGAGAGGGGGGCCGTGGGGAGAGAGAGGGGGGCAGGGGGGAGAGAGAGGGGGGCGGGGAGAGAGAGGGGGGCCGGGGGGAGAGAGAGGGGGGCCGTGGGGAGAGAGAGGGGGGCCGTGGGGAGAGAGAGGGGGGCCGTGGGGAGAGAGAGGGGGGCCGGGGGGAGAGAGAGGGGGGCCGGGGGGAGAGAGAGGGGGGCCGTGGGGAGAAAGAGGGGTGCCGGGGGGAGCGAGAGGGGGGCCAGGGGGAAAGAGAGGGGGGCCGTGGGGAGAGAGAGGGGGGCCGTGGGGAGAGAGAGGGGGGCCGTGGGGAGAGAGAAAGGGGCCGTGTGGAGAGAGAGGGGGGCCGTGTGAAGAGAGGGGGGCCGGGGGGAGAGAGAGGGGGGCCGGGGGCAGAGAGAGGGGGGCCGGGGGGATAGAGAGGGGGGCCGGGGGCAGAGAGACGGGGGCCGGGGGGAGAGAGAGGGGGGCCGGGGGGAGAGAGAGGGGGGCTTGGAAGAGAGAGAGGGGGGCCGGGGGGAGAGAGAGGGGGGCCGGGGGGAGAGAGAGGGGGGCCGGGGGGAGAGAGAGGGGGGCCGGCAGGAGAGAGAGGGTTGCCGGCGGGAGAGAGAGGGGGGCCGGTGGGAGAGAGAGAGGGGCCGGCGGGAGAGAGAGGGGGGCCGGGGGAAGAGAGAGGGGGGCTGGCGGGAGAGAGAGGGGGGCCGGGGGGAGAGAGAGGGGGGCCGGGGGGAGAGAGCGGGGGGCTGGGGGCAGAGAGATGGGGGCCGGGGGCAGAGGGAGGGGGGCCGGGGGCAGAGAGAGGGGGGCCGTTGGGAGAGAAAGGGGGGCCGGGGTGAGAGAGAGGGTGGCCGTGGGGAGAGAGAGGGAGGCCGTGGGGAGAGAGAGGGGGGCCGTGGGGAGAGAGAGGGGAGCCGGGGGCAGAGAGAGGGGGGCCGCGGGCAGAGAGAGGGGGGCCGTGGGGAGAGAGAGGGGGGCAGGGGGGAGAGAGAGGGGGGCGGGGAGAGAGAGGGGGGCCGTGGGAAGAGAGAGGGGGGCCGTGGGGAGAGAGAGTGGGGCTGGGGGGAGAGAGAGGGGGGCCGTGGGGAGAGAGAGGGGAGCCGGGGGGAGAGAGAGTGGGGGCCAGGGCGAGAGAGATGGGGGCCGGTGGGAGAGAGAGGGGGGCCGTGGGGAGAGAGAAGGGGGCCGTGGAGAGAGAGAGGGGGGCCGTGGGGAGAGAGAGGGGGGCCGTGGGGAGATAGAGGGGGGCCGGGGGGAGAGAGAGGGGGGCCGGGGGCAGAGAGAGGGGGGCCGGGGGCAGAGAGAGGGGGGCCGAGGGCCGAGAGATGGGTGCCTGGGGCAGAGAGAGGGGGGCCGTGGGCAGAGAGAGGAGGGCCGGGGGAAGAGACAGGGGGGCCGGGGGCAGAGAGAGGGGGGCCGGGGGCAGAGAGAGGTGGGCCGGGGGCAGAGAGAGGGGGGCAAGGGACGGAGAGAGGGGGGCCGGGGGGAGAGAGAGGGGGGCTGCGGGGAGAGAGAGGGGGCCGGGGGGAGAGAGAGGGGGGCCGTGGGGAGATAAAGGTGGGGCCGGGGGGAGAGAGAGGGGGGCCGGGGGCAGAGAGAGGGGGGCCGGGGGCAGAGAGAGGGGGGCCGAGGGCAGAGAGAGGGGGGCCGGGGGCAGAGAGAGGGGGGCCGTGGGCAGAGAGAGGGGGGCCGGGGGGCGAGAGAGGGGGGCCGCGGGGAGAGAGAGGGGGGCCTGGAAGAGAGAGAGGGGGGTCGGAAGGAGAGAGAGGGGGGCCGGGGGGAGAGAGAGGGAGGCCGGGGGGAGAGAGAGGGGGGCCTGGAAGAGAGAGAGGGGGGCCGGGGGGAGAGAGAGGGGGGCCGGGGGGAGAGAGAGGGGGGCAGGGGGGAGAGAGAGGGTGGCCGGCAGGAGAGAGAGGGTTGCCGGCGGGAGAGAGATGGGGGCCGGGGGGAGAGAGAGAGGGGCCGGCGGGAGAGAGAGGGGGGCCGGGGGAAGAGAGAGGAGGGCTGGCGGGAGAGAGAGGGTGGCCGGGGGGAGAGAGAGGGGGGCCGGGGGTGAGAGAGGGGGGCCGGGGGCAGAGAGAGGGGGGCCGGGGGAAGAGGGAGGGGCGCCGTGGGCAGAGAGAGGGGGGCCGTTGGGAGAGAGGGGGGCCGGGGTGAGAGAGAGGGTGGCCGTGGGGAGAGAGAGGGAGGCCGTGGGGAGAGAGAGGGGGGCCGTGGGGAGCGAGAGGGGAGCCGTGGGCATAGAGAGGGTTGCCGTGAGGAGAGAGAGGGGGGCAGGGGGGAGAGAGAGGGGGGCCGGGGGCAGAGAGAGGGGGGCCGTGGGGAGAGAGAGGGGGGCAGGGGGGAGAGAGAGGGGGGCGGGGAGAGAGAGGGGGGCCGGGGGGAGAGAGAGGGGGGCCGTGGGGAGAGAGAGGGGGGCCGTGGGGAGAGAGAGGGGGGCCTTGGGGAGAGAGAGGGGGGCCGGGGGGAGAGAGAGGGGGGCCGGGGGGAGAGAGAGGGGGGCCGGCGGGAGAGAGAGGGGGGCCGTGGGGAGAAAGAGGGGTGCCGGGGGGAGCGAGAGGGGGGCCAGGGGGAAAGAGAGGGGGGCCATGGGGAGAGAGAGGGGGGCCGTGGGGAGAGAGAGGGGGGCCGTGGGGAGAGAGAAAGGGGCCGTGTGGAGAGAGAGGGGGGCCGTGTGAAGAGAGGGGGGCCGGGGGGAGAGAGAGGGGGGCCGGGGGCAGAGAGAGGGGGGCCGGGGGGATAGAGAGGGGGGCCGGGGGCAGAGAGAGGGGGGCCGGGGGGAGAGAGAGGGGGGCCGGGGGGAGAGAGAGGGGGGCCTTGGGGAGAGAGAAAGGGGCCGTGTGGAGAGAGAGGGGGGCCGTGTGAAGAGAGGGGGGCCGGGGGGAGAGAGAGGGGGGCCGGGGGGAGAGAGAGGGGGGCCGGGGGGAGAGAGAGGGGGGCCGGCAGGAGAGAGAGGGTTGCCGGCGGGAGAGAGAGGGGGGCCGGTGGGAGAGAGAGAGGGGCCGGCGGGAGAGAGAGGGGGGCCGGGGGAAGAGAGAGGGGGGCTGGCGGGAGAGAGAGGGGGGCCGGGGGGAGAGAGAGGGGGGCCGGGGGGAGAGAGCGGGGGGCTGGGGGCAGAGAGATGGGGGCCGGGGGCAGAGGGAGGGGGGCCGGGGGCAGAGAGAGGGGGGCCGTTGGGAGAGAGAGGGGGGCCGGGGTGAGAGAGAGGGTGGCCGTGGGGAGAGAGAGGGAGGCCGTGGGGAGAGAGAGGGGGGCCGTGGGGAGAGAGAGGGGAGCCGGGGGCAGAGAGAGGGGGGCCGGGGGCAGAGAGAGGGGGGCCGTGGGGAGAGAGAGGGGGGCAGGGGGGAGAGAGAGGGGGGCGGGGAGAGAGAGGGGGGCCGTGGGAAGAGAGAGGGGGGCCGTGGGGAGAGAGAGGGGGGCAGTGGGGAGAGAGAAAGGGGCCGTGTAAAGAGAGAGGGGGGCCGTGTGGAGAGAGAGGGGTGGCGTGGGGAGAGAGAGGGGGGCAGGGGGCAGAGAGAGCGGGGCCGGGGGGAGAGAGATGGGGGCGGGGGGGAGAGAGAGGGGGGCCGGGGAGAGAGACAGTGGGGCCGGGGGGAGAAAGAGGGGGGCCGGGGGCAGAGAGAGGGGGGCCGGGGGCAGAGAGAGGGGGGCCGGGGGCAGAGAGAGGGGGGCCGGGAAGAGAGAGAGGGGCCGGGGGGAGAGAGAGGGGGGCCGGGGGGAGAGAAATGGGGGCCGGGGAGAAAGGAGAAAGAGAGGGGGGCCGGGGGGAGAGAGAGGGGGGCCGGTGGGAGAGAGAGGGGGTCCGGCAGGAGAGAGAGGGGGGCCAGGGGGAGAGAGAGGGGGGCCGGGGAGAGAGAGAGGGGGGCCGGGGGGAGAGAGAGGGGGGCCCGGGGGCAGAGAGATGGGGACCGGGGGCAGAGAGAGGGGGGCCGTGGGCAGAGAGAGGGGGGCCGGGGGGAGAGACAGGGGGGCCGTGGGCAGAGAGAGGGGGGCCGGGGGCAGAGAGAGGTGGGCCGGGGGCAGAGAGAGGGCGGCCGGGGACAGAGAGAGGGGGGCCGGGGGGAGAGAGAGGGGGGCTGCAGGGAGAGAGAGGGGGCCGGGGGGAGAGAGAGGGGGGCCGGGGCGAGAGAGAGGAGGGCCGGTGGGAGAGAGAGGGGGGCCGTGGGGAGAGAGAAGGGGGCCGTGGGGAGAGAGAGAGGGGGGCCGTGGGGAGAGAGAGGGGGGCCGTGGGGAGAGAGAGGGGGGCCGTGGGGAGAGAGGGGGGCCGGGGGGAGAGAGAGGGGGGCCGGGGGGAGAGAGAGGGGGGCCGGGGGCAGAGAGAGGGTGGCCGAGGGCAGAGAGAGGGGGGCCGGGGGCAGAGAGAGGGGGGCCAGGGGCAGAGAGAGGGGGGCCGGGGGGAGAGAGAGGGGGGCCAGGGGGAGAGAGAAGGGGGCCGGGGGGAGAGAGAGGGGGGCTGGGGGGAGAGAGAGGGGGGCCGTGGGGAGAGAGAGGGGAGCCGGGGGGAGAGAGAGTGGGGGCCAGGGTGAGAGAGAGGGGGGCCGGTGGGAGAGAGAGGGGGGCCGTGGGGAGAGAGAAGGGGGCCGTGGAGAGAGAGAGGGGGGCCGTGGGGAGAGAGAGGGGGGCCGTGGGGAGATAGAGGGGGGCCGGGGGGAGAGAGAGGGGGGCCGGGGGCAGAGAGAGGGGGGCCGGGGGCAGAGAGAGGGGGGCCGAGGGCCGAGAGATGGGTGCCTGGGGCAGAGAGAGGGGGGCCGTGGGCAGAGAGAGGAGGGCCGGGGGAAGAGACAGGGGGGCCGGGGGCAGAGAGAGGGGGGCCGGGGGCAGAGAGAGGTGGGCCGGGGGCAGAGAGAGGGGGGCAGGGGACAGACAGAGGGGGGCCGGGGGGAGAGAGAGGGGGGCTGCGGGGAGAGAGAGGGGGCCGGGGGGAGAGAGAGGGGGGCCGTGGGGAGATAAAGGTGGGGCCGGGGGGAGAGAGAGGGGGGCCGGGGGCAGAGAGAGGGGGGCCGGGGGCAGAGAGAGGGGGGCCGAGGGCAGAGAGAGGGGGGCCGGGGGCAGAGAGAGGGGGGCCGTGGGCAGAGAGAGGGGGGCTGGGGGGAGAGACAGGGGTGCCGGGGGCAGAGAGAGGGGGGCCGGGGGCAGAGAGAGGTGGGCCAGGGGCAGAGAGAGGGGGGCCGGGGAACGAGAGAGCGGGGCCGGGGGGAGAGAGAGAGGGGCCGGCGGGAGAGAGAGGGGGGCCAGGGGGAGAGAGAGGGGGGCTGGCGGGAGAGAGAAGGGGGCCGGGGGGAGAGAGAGGGGGGCCGGGGGGAGAGAGAGGGGGGCCGGGGGCAGAGAGAGGGGGGCCGGGGGCAGAGGGAGGGGGGCCGGGGGCAGAGAGAGGGGGGCCGTTGGGAGAGAGAGGGGGGCCGGGGGGAGAGAGAGGGGGGCCGGGGCAGAGAGAGGGGGGCTGTGGGGAGAGAGAGGGGGGCAGGGGGGAGAGAGAGGGGGGCGGGGAGAGAGAGGGGGGCCATGGGAAGAGAGAGGGGGGCCGTGGGGAGAGAGAGGGGGGCCGTGGGGAGAGATAAAGGGGCCGTGTGGAGAGAGAGGGGGGCCGTGTGGAGAGAGAGGGGGGCCGTGGGGAGAGAGAGGGGGGACGGGGGCAGAGAGAGCGGGGCCGGGGGGAGAAAGAGGGGGGCCGGGGGGAGAGAGAGGGGGGTCGGGGAGAGAGACAGGGGGGCCGGGGGGAGAAAGAGGGGGGCCGGGGGCAGAGAGAGGGGGGCCGGGGGCAGAGAGAGGGGGGCCGGGGGCAGAGAGAGGGGGGCCGGGAAGAGAGAGATGGGGGCCGGGGGGAGAGAGAGGGGGGCCGGGGGGAGAGAAAGGGGGGCCGGGGAGAGAGAGAGGGGGGCCGGGGGGAGAGAGAGGTGGGCCGGTGGGAGAGAGAGGGGGTCCGGTGGCAGAGAGAGGGGGGCCAGGGGGAGAGAGAGGGGGGCCGGGGAGAGAGAGAGGGGGGCCGGGGGGAGAGAGAGGGGGGCCGGGGGCGGAGAGAGGTGGGCCGGGGGCAGAGAGAGGGGGGCCAGGGACAGAGAGAGGGGGGCCAGGGGGAGAGAGAGGGGGGCTGCGGGGAGAGAGAGGGGGCCGGGCGGAGAGAGAGGGGGGCCGTGGGGAGATAAAGGGGGGCCGGGGGGAGAGAGAGGGGGGCCGGGGGCAGAGAGAGGGGGGCCAGGGGCAGAGAGAGGGGGGCCGGGGACAGAGAGAGGGGGGCCAGGGGGAGAGAGAGGGGGGCTGTGGGGAGAGAGAGGGGGACGGGGGGAGAGAGAGGGGGGCCGTGGGGAGATAAAGGGGGGCCGGGGGGAGAAAGAGGGGGGCCGGGGGCAGAGAGAGGGGGGCCGGGGGCAGAGAGAGGGGGCCGAGGGCAGAGAGAGGGGGGTCGGGGGCAGAGAGAGGGGGGCCGTGGGCAGAGAGAGGGGGGACGGGGGGAGAGACAGGGGTGCCGGGGGCAGAGAGAGGGGGGCCGGGGGCAGAGAGAGGTGGGCCAGGGGCAGAGAGAGGGGGGCCGGGGACAGAGAGAGCGGGGCCGGGGGGAGAGAGAGGGGGGCTGCGGGGAGAGAGAGGGGGCCGGGGGGAGAGAGAGGGGGCCGGGGCGAGAGAGAGGGGGGCCGGTGGTAGAGAGAGGGGGGCCGTGGGGAAAGAGAAGGGGGCCGTGGAGAGAGAGAGGGGGGCCGTGGGGAGAGAGAGGGGGGCCGTGGGGAGAGAGAGGGGGGCCGTGGGGAGAGAGAGGGGGGCCGGGGGGAGAGAGAGGGGGGCCGGGGGGAGAGAGAGGGGGGCCGGCGGGAGAGAGAGGTGGGCCGTGGGGAGAAAGAGGGGGGCCGGGGGGAGAGAGAGGGGGGCCGTGAGGAGAGAGAAAGGGGCCGTGTGGAGAGAGAGGGGGGCCGTGTGAAGAGAGAGGGGGGCCGGGGGGAGAGAGAGGGGGGCCGGGGGCAGAGAGAGGGGGGCCGGGGGGATAGAGAGGGGGGCCGGGGGCAGAGAGAGGGGGGCCGGGGGGAGAGAGAGGGGGGCCGGGGGGAGAGAGAGGGAGGCCTGGAAGAGAGAGAGGGGGGCCGGGGGGAGAGAGAGGGGGGCCGGGGGGAGAGAGAGGGGGGCCGGTGGGAGAGAGAGGGGGGCCGGCAGGAGAGAGAGGGCTGCCGGCGGGAGAGAGAGGGGGGCCGGGGGGAGAGAGAGAGGGGCCGGCGGGAGAGAGAGGGGGGCCGGGGGGAGAGAGAGGGGGGCTGGCGGGAGAGAGAGGGGGGCCGGGGGGAGAGAGAGGGGGGCCGGGGGGAGAGAGAGGGGGGCCGGGGGCAGAAAGAGGGGGGCCGGGGGCAGAGGGAGGGGGGCCGGGGGCAGAGAGAGGGGGGCCGTTGGGAGAGAGAGGGTGGCCGTGGGGAGAGAGAGGGGGGCCGTGGGGAGAGAGAGGGGGGCCGTGGGGAGAGAGAGGGGAGCCGCGGGCAGAGAGAGGGGGGCCGGGGGCAGAGAGAGGGGGGCCGTGGGGAGAGAGAGGGGGGCAGGGGGGAGAGAGAGGGGGGCGGGGAGAGAGAGGGGGGCCGTGGGAAGAGAGAGGGGAGCCGTTGGGAGAGAGAGGGGGGCCGTGGGGAGAGAGAAAGGGGCCGTGTGGAGAGAGACGGGGGCCGTGTGGAGAGAGAGGGGTGGCCGTGGGGAGAGAGAGGGGGGCCGGGGGCAGAGAGAGCGGGGCCGGGGGGAGAGAGAGGGGGCCGGGGGGAGAGAGAGGGGGGCCGGGGAGAGAGACAGGGGGGCCGGGGGGAGAAAGAGGGGGGCCGGGGGCAGAGAGAGGGGGGCCGGGGGCAGAGAGAGGGGGGCAGGGGGGAGAGAGAGGGGGGCGGGGAGAGAGAGGGGGGCCGTGGGAAGAGAGAGGGGAGCCGTTGGGAGAGAGAGGGGGGCCGTGGGGAGAGAGAAAGGGGCCGTGTGGAGAGAGACGGGGGCCGTGTGGAGAGAGAGGGGTGGCCGTGGGGAGAGAGAGGGGGGCCGGGGGCAGAGAGAGCGGGGCCGGGGGGAGAGAGAGGGGGCCGGGGGGAGAGAGAGGGGGGCCGGGGAGAGAGACAGGGGGGCCGGGGGGAGAAAGAGGGGGGCCGGGGGCAGAGAGAGGGGGGCCGGGGGCAGAGAGAGGGGGGCCGGGGGCAGAGAGAGGGGGGCCGGGAAGAGAGAGAGGGGGGCCGGGGGGCGAGAGAGGGGGGCCGCGGGGAGAGAGAGGGGGGCCTGGAAGAGAGAGAGGGGGGTCGGAAGGAGAGAGAGGGGGGCCGGGGGGAGAGAGAGGGAGGCCGGGGGGAGAGAGAGGGGGGCCTGGAAGAGAGAGAGGGGGGCCGGGGGGAGAGAGAGGGGGGCCGGGGGGAGAGAGAGGGGGGCAGGGGGGAGAGAGAGGGTGGCCGGCAGGAGAGAGAGGGTTGCCGGCGGGAGAGAGAGGGGGGCCGGGGGGAGAGAGAGAGGGGCCGGCGGGAGAGAGAGGGGGGCCGGGGGAAGAGAGAGGAGGGCTGGCGGGAGAGAGAGGGTGGCCGGGGGGAGAGAGAGGGGGGCCGGGGGTGAGAGAGGGGGGCCGGGGGCAGAGAGAGGGGGGCCGGGGGAAGAGGGAGGGGCGCCGTGGGCAGAGAGAGGGGGGCCGTTGGGAGAGAGGGGGGCCGGGGTGAGAGAGAGGGTGGCCGTGGGGAGAGAGAGGGAGGCCATGGGGAGAGAGAGGGGGGCCGTGGGGAGCGAGAGGGGAGCCGTGGGCATAGAGAGGGTTGCCGTGAGGAGAGAGAGGGGGGCAGGGGGGAGAGAGAGGGGGGCCGGGGGCAGAGAGAGGGGGGCCGTGGGGAGAGAGAGGGGGGCAGGGGGGAGAGAGAGGGGGGCGGGGAGAGAGAGGGGGGCCGGGGGGAGAGAGAGGGGGGCCGTGGGGAGAGAGAGGGGGGCCGTGGGGAGAGAGAGGGGGGCCTTGGGGAGAGAGAGGGGGGCCGGGGGGAGAGAGAGGGGGGCCGGGGGGAGAGAGAGGGGGGCCGGCGGGAGAGAGAGGGGGGCCGTGGGGAGAAAGAGGGGTGCCGGGGGGAGCGAGAGGGGGGCCAGGGGGAAAGAGAGGGGGGCCATGGGGAGAGAGAGGGGGGCCGTGGGGAGAGAGAGGGGGGCCGTGGGGAGAGAGAAAGGGGCCGTGTGGAGAGAGAGGGGGGCCGTGTGAAGAGAGGGGGGCCGGGGGGAGAGAGAGGGGGGCCGGGGGCAGAGAGAGGGGGGCCGGGGGGATAGAGAGGGGGGCCGGGGGCAGAGAGAGGGGGGCCGGGGGGAGAGAGAGGGGGGCCGGGGGGAGAGAGAGGGGGGCCTTGGGGAGAGAGAAAGGGGCCGTGTGGAGAGAGAGGGGGGCCGTGTGAAGAGAGGGGGGCCGGGGGGAGAGAGAGGGGGGCCGGGGGGAGAGAGAGGGGGGCCGGGGGGAGAGAGAGGGGGGCCGGCAGGAGAGAGAGGGTTGCCGGCGGGAGAGAGAGGGGGGCCGGTGGGAGAGAGAGAGGGGCCGGCGGGAGAGAGAGGGGGGCCGGGGGAAGAGAGAGGGGGGCTGGCGGGAGAGAGAGGGGGGCCGGGGGGAGAGAGAGGGGGGCCGGGGGGAGAGAGCGGGGGGCTGGGGGCAGAGAGATGGGGGCCGGGGGCAGAGGGAGGGGGGCCGGGGGCAGAGAGAGGGGGGCCGTTGGGAGAGAGAGGGGGGCCGGGGTGAGAGAGAGGGTGGCCGTGGGGAGAGAGAGGGAGGCCGTGGGGAGAGAGAGGGGGGCCGTGGGGAGAGAGAGGGGAGCCGGGGGCAGAGAGAGGGGGGCCGGGGGCAGAGAGAGGGGGGCCGTGGGGAGAGAGAGGGGGGCAGGGGGGAGAGAGAGGGGGGCGGGGAGAGAGAGGGGGGCCGTGGGAAGAGAGAGGGGGGCCGTGGGGAGAGAGAGGGGGGCAGTGGGGAGAGAGAAAGGGGCCGTGTAAAGAGAGAGGGGGGCCGTGTGGAGAGAGAGGGGTGGCGTGGGGAGAGAGAGGGGGGCAGGGGGCAGAGAGAGCGGGGCCGGGGGGAGAGAGATGGGGGCGGGGGGGAGAGAGAGGGGGGCCGGGGAGAGAGACAGTGGGGCCGGGGGGAGAAAGAGGGGGGCCGGGGGCAGAGAGAGGGGGGCCGGGGGCAGAGAGAGGGGGGCCGGGGGCAGAGAGAGGGGGGCCGGGAAGAGAGAGAGGGGCCGGGGGGAGAGAGAGGGGGGCCGGGGGGAGAGAAATGGGGGCCGGGGAGAAAGAGAGGGGGGCCGGGGGGAGAGAGAGGGGGGCCGGTGGGAGAGAGAGGGGGTCCGGCAGGAGAGAGAGGGGGGCCAGGGGGAGAGAGAGGGGGGCCGGGGAGAGAGAGAGGGGGGCCGGGGGGAGAGAGAGGGGGGCCCGGGGGCAGAGAGATGGGGACCGGGGGCAGAGAGAGGGGGGCCGTGGGCAGAGAGAGGGGGGCCGGGGGGAGAGACAGGGGGGCCGTGGGCAGAGAGAGGGGGGCCGGGGGCAGAGAGAGGTGGGCCGGGGGCAGAGAGAGGGCGGCCGGGGACAGAGAGAGGGGGGCCGGGGGGAGAGAGAGGGGGGCTGCAGGGAGAGAGAGGGGGCCGGGGGGAGAGAGAGGGGGGCCGGGGCGAGAGAGAGGAGGGCCGGTGGGAGAGAGAGGGGGGCCGTGGGGAGAGAGAAGGGGGCCGTGGGGAGAGAGAGAGGGGGGCCGTGGGGAGAGAGAGGGGGGCCGTGGGGAGAGAGAGGGGGGCCGTGGGGAGAGAGGGGGGCCGGGGGGAGAGAGAGGGGGGCCGGGGGGAGAGAGAGGGGGGCCGGGGGCAGAGAGAGGGTGGCCGAGGGCAGAGAGAGGGGGGCCGGGGGCAGAGAGAGGGGGGCCAGGGGCAGAGAGAGGGGGGCCGGGGGGAGAGAGAGGGGGGCCAGGGGGAGAGAGAAGGGGGCCGGGGGGAGAGAGAGGGGGGCTGGGGGGAGAGAGAGGGGGGCCGTGGGGAGAGAGAGGGGAGCCGGGGGGAGAGAGAGTGGGGGCCAGGGTGAGAGAGAGGGGGGCCGGTGGGAGAGAGAGGGGGGCCGTGGGGAGAGAGAAGGGGGCCGTGGAGAGAGAGAGGGGGGCCGTGGGGAGAGAGAGGGGGGCCGTGGGGAGATAGAGGGGGGCCGGGGGGAGAGAGAGGGGGGCCGGGGGCAGAGAGAGGGGGGCCGGGGGCAGAGAGAGGGGGGCCGAGGGCCGAGAGATGGGTGCCTGGGGCAGAGAGAGGGGGGCCGTGGGCAGAGAGAGGAGGGCCGGGGGAAGAGACAGGGGGGCCGGGGGCAGAGAGAGGGGGGCCGGGGGCAGAGAGAGGTGGGCCGGGGGCAGAGAGAGGGGGGCAGGGGACAGACAGAGGGGGGCCGGGGGGAGAGAGAGGGGGGCTGCGGGGAGAGAGAGGGGGCCGGGGGGAGAGAGAGGGGGGCCGTGGGGAGATAAAGGTGGGGCCGGGGGGAGAGAGAGGGGGGCCGGGGGCAGAGAGAGGGGGGCCGGGGGCAGAGAGAGGGGG
The DNA here is from genome assembly GCF_048934315.1 of Petromyzon marinus. Classification (NCBI taxonomy): domain Eukaryota; kingdom Metazoa; phylum Chordata; class Hyperoartia; order Petromyzontiformes; family Petromyzontidae; genus Petromyzon; species Petromyzon marinus. The sequence continues at coordinate 50,106 of NW_027423396.1, read as the reverse complement.
GCCGAGGGCAGAGAGAGGGGGGCCGGGGGCAGAGAGAGGGGGGCCGTGGGCAGAGAGAGGGGGGCTGGGGGGAGAGACAGGGGTGCCGGGGGCAGAGAGAGGGGGGCCGGGGGCAGAGAGAGGTGGGCCAGGGGCAGAGAGAGGGGGGCCGGGGAACGAGAGAGCGGGGCCGGGGGGAGAGAGAGAGGGGCCGGCGGGAGAGAGAGGGGGGCCAGGGGGAGAGAGAGGGGGGCTGGCGGGAGAGAGAAGGGGGCCGGGGGGAGAGAGAGGGGGGCCGGGGGGAGAGAGAGGGGGGCCGGGGGCAGAGAGAGGGGGGCCGGGGGCAGAGGGAGGGGGGCCGGGGGCAGAGAGAGGGGGGCCGTTGGGAGAGAGAGGGGGGCCGGGGGGAGAGAGAGGGGGGCCGGGGCAGAGAGAGGGGGGCTGTGGGGAGAGAGAGGGGGGCAGGGGGGAGAGAGAGGGGGGCGGGGAGAGAGAGGGGGGCCATGGGAAGAGAGAGGGGGGCCGTGGGGAGAGAGAGGGGGGCCGTGGGGAGAGATAAAGGGGCCGTGTGGAGAGAGAGGGGGGCCGTGTGGAGAGAGAGGGGGGCCGTGGGGAGAGAGAGGGGGGACGGGGGCAGAGAGAGCGGGGCCGGGGGGAGAAAGAGGGGGGCCGGGGGGAGAGAGAGGGGGGTCGGGGAGAGAGACAGGGGGGCCGGGGGGAGAAAGAGGGGGGCCGGGGGCAGAGAGAGGGGGGCCGGGGGCAGAGAGAGGGGGGCCGGGGGCAGAGAGAGGGGGGCCGGGAAGAGAGAGATGGGGGCCGGGGGGAGAGAGAGGGGGGCCGGGGGGAGAGAAAGGGGGGCCGGGGAGAGAGAGAGGGGGGCCGGGGGGAGAGAGAGGTGGGCCGGTGGGAGAGAGAGGGGGTCCGGTGGCAGAGAGAGGGGGGCCAGGGGGAGAGAGAGGGGGGCCGGGGAGAGAGAGAGGGGGGCCGGGGGGAGAGAGAGGGGGGCCGGGGGCGGAGAGAGGTGGGCCGGGGGCAGAGAGAGGGGGGCCAGGGACAGAGAGAGGGGGGCCAGGGGGAGAGAGAGGGGGGCTGCGGGGAGAGAGAGGGGGCCGGGCGGAGAGAGAGGGGGGCCGTGGGGAGATAAAGGGGGGCCGGGGGGAGAGAGAGGGGGGCCGGGGGCAGAGAGAGGGGGGCCAGGGGCAGAGAGAGGGGGGCCGGGGACAGAGAGAGGGGGGCCAGGGGGAGAGAGAGGGGGGCTGTGGGGAGAGAGAGGGGGACGGGGGGAGAGAGAGGGGGGCCGTGGGGAGATAAAGGGGGGCCGGGGGGAGAAAGAGGGGGGCCGGGGGCAGAGAGAGGGGGGCCGGGGGCAGAGAGAGGGGGCCGAGGGCAGAGAGAGGGGGGCCGGGGGCAGAGAGAGGGGGGCCGTGGGCAGAGAGAGGGGGGACGGGGGGAGAGACAGGGGTGCCGGGGGCAGAGAGAGGGGGGCCGGGGGCAGAGAGAGGTGGGCCAGGGGCAGAGAGAGGGGGGCCGGGGACAGAGAGAGCGGGGCCGGGGGGAGAGAGAGGGGGGCTGCGGGGAGAGAGAGGGGGCCGAGGGGAGAGAGAGGGGGCCGGGGCGAGAGAGAGGGGGGCCGGTGGTAGAGAGAGGGGGGCCGTGGGGAAAGAGAAGGGGGCCGTGGAGAGAGAGAGGGGGGCCGTGGGGAGAGAGAGGGGGGCCGTGGGGAGAGAGAGGGGGGCCGTGGGGAGAGAGAGGGGGGCCGGGGGGAGAGAGAGGGGGGCCGGGGGGAGAGAGAGGGGGGCCGGCGGGAGAGAGAGGTGGGCCGTGGGGAGAAAGAGGGGGGCCGGGGGGAGAGAGAGGGGGGCCGTGAGGAGAGAGAAAGGGGCCGTGTGGAGAGAGAGGGGGGCCGTGTGAAGAGAGAGGGGGGCCGGGGGGAGAGAGAGGGGGGCCGGGGGCAGAGAGAGGGGGGCCGGGGGGATAGAGAGGGGGGCCGGGGGCAGAGAGAGGGGGGCCGGGGGGAGAGAGAGGGGGGCCGGGGGGAGAGAGAGGGAGGCCTGGAAGAGAGAGAGGGGGGCCGGGGGGAGAGAGAGGGGGGCCGGGGGGAGAGAGAGGGGGGCCGGTGGGAGAGAGAGGGGGGCCGGCAGGAGAGAGAGGGCTGCCGGCGGGAGAGAGAGGGGGGCCGGGGGGAGAGAGAGAGGGGCCGGCGGGAGAGAGAGGGGGGCCGGGGGGAGAGAGAGGGGGGCTGGCGGGAGAGAGAGGGGGGCCGGGGGGAGAGAGAGGGGGGCCGGGGGGAGAGAGAGGGGGGCCGGGGGCAGAAAGAGGGGGGCCGGGGGCAGAGGGAGGGGGGCCGGGGGCAGAGAGAGGGGGGCCGTTGGGAGAGAGAGGGTGGCCGTGGGGAGAGAGAGGGGGGCCGTGGGGAGAGAGAGGGGGGCCGTGGGGAGAGAGAGGGGAGCCGCGGGCAGAGAGAGGGGGGCCGGGGGCAGAGAGAGGGGGGCCGTGGGGAGAGAGAGGGGGGCAGGGGGGAGAGAGAGGGGGGCGGGGAGAGAGAGGGGGGCCGTGGGAAGAGAGAGGGGAGCCGTTGGGAGAGAGAGGGGGGCCGTGGGGAGAGAGAAAGGGGCCGTGTGGAGAGAGACGGGGGCCGTGTGGAGAGAGAGGGGTGGCCGTGGGGAGAGAGAGGGGGGCCGGGGGCAGAGAGAGCGGGGCCGGGGGGAGAGAGAGGGGGCCGGGGGGAGAGAGAGGGGGGCCGGGGAGAGAGACAGGGGGGCCGGGGGGAGAAAGAGGGGGGCCGGGGGCAGAGAGAGGGGGGCCGGGGGCAGAGAGAGGGGGGCAGGGGGGAGAGAGAGGGGGGCGGGGAGAGAGAGGGGGGCCGTGGGAAGAGAGAGGGGAGCCGTTGGGAGAGAGAGGGGGGCCGTGGGGAGAGAGAAAGGGGCCGTGTGGAGAGAGACGGGGGCCGTGTGGAGAGAGAGGGGTGGCCGTGGGGAGAGAGAGGGGGGCCGGGGGCAGAGAGAGCGGGGCCGGGGGGAGAGAGAGGGGGCCGGGGGGAGAGAGAGGGGGGCCGGGGAGAGAGACAGGGGGGCCGGGGGGAGAAAGAGGGGGGCCGGGGGCAGAGAGAGGGGGGCCGGGGGCAGAGAGAGGGGGGCCGGGGGCAGAGAGAGGGGGGCCGGGAAGAGAGAGAGGGGGGCCGGGGGGAGAGAGAGGGGGGCCGGGGGGAGAGAAAGGGCGGACGGGGAGAGAGAGAGAGGGGGGCCGGGGGGAGAGAGAGGGGGGCCGGTTCGAGAGAGAGGGGGTCCGGCAGGAGAGAGAGGGGGGCCAGGTGGAGAGAGAGGGGGGCCGGGGAGAGAGAGAGGGGGGCCGGGGGGAGAGAGAGGGGGGCCCGGGGGCAGAGAGAGGGGGGCCGGGGGCAGAGAGAGGGGGGCCGTGGGCAGAGAGAGGGGGGCCGGGGGGAGAGACAGGGGGGCCGGGGGCAGAGAGAGTGGGGCCGGGGGCAGAGAGAGGTGGGCCCGGGGCAGAGAGAGGGGGGCCGGGGACAGAGAGAGGGGTGCCGGGGGGAGAGAGAGGGGGGCTGCAGGGAGAGAGAGGGGGCCGGGGGGAGAGAGAGGGGGGCAAGGTGGAGAGAGAGGGGGGCCGGGGAGAGAGAGAGGGGGGCCGGGGGGAGAGAGAGGGGGGCCCGGGGGCAGAGAGAGGGGGGCCGGGGGCAGAGAGAGGGGGGCCGTGGGCAGAGAGAGGGGGGCCGGGGGGAGAGACAGGGGGGCCGGGGGCAGAGAGAGTGGGGCCGGGGGCAGAGAGAGGTGGGCCCGGGGCAGAGAGAGGGGGGCCGGGGACAGAGAGAGGGGGGCCGGGGGGAGAGAGAGGGGGGCTGCAGGGAGAGAGAGGGGGCCGGGGGGAGAGAGAGAGGGGCCGGGGCGAGAGAGAGGGGGGCCGGTGGGAGAGAGAGGGGGGCCGGGGGGAGAGAGAAGGGGGCCGTGGAGAGAGAGAGGGGGGCCGTGGGGAGAGAGAGGGGGGCCGTGGGGAGAGAGAGGGGGGCCGGGGGGAGAGAGAGGGGGGCCGGGGGAAGAGAGAGGGGGGCCGGGGGCAGAGAGAGGGTGGCCAAGGGCAGAGAGAGGGGGGCAGGGGGCAGAGAGAGGGGGGCCAGGGGCAGAGAGAGGGGGGCCGGGGGGAGAGAGAGGGGGGCAGGGGGGCGAGAGAGGGGGGCCGTGGGGAGAGAGAGGGGGGCCGTGGGGAGAGAGAGGGGAGCCGGGGGGAGAGAGAGTGGGGGCCAGGGCGAGAGATAGGGGGGCCGGTGGGAGAGAGAGGGGGGCCGTGGGGAGAGAGAAGGGGGCCGTGGAGAGAGAGAGGGGGGCCGTGGGGAGAGAGAGGGGGGCCGTGGGGAGATAGAGGGGGGCCGGGGGGAGAGAGAGGGAGGCCGGGGGCAGAGAGAGGGGGGCCGGGGGCAGAGAAGGGGGGCCGAGGGCCGAGAGATGGGGGCCGGGGGCAGAGAGAGGGGGGCCGTGGGCAGAGAGAGGGGGGCCGTGTGAAGAGAGAGGGGGGTCGGGGGGAGAGAGAGGGGGGCCGGGAGCAGAGAGAGGGGGGCCGGCGGGAGAGAGAGGGGCCGGGGGGAGAGAGAGGGGCCGGGGGGATAGAGAGGGTGGCCGGGGGCAGAGAGAGGGGGGCCGAGGGGAGAGAGAGGGGGGACGTGGGGAGAGAGAGGGGGGCCGTGTGGAGAGAGAGGGGGGCCGTGTGAAGAGAGTGGGGGGTCGGGGGGAGAGAGAGGGGGGCCAGGAGCAGAGAGAGGGGGGCAGGCAGGAGAGAGAGGGGCCGGGGGGATAGAGAGGGGGGCCGGGGGCAGAGAGAGGGGGGCCGAGGGCAGAGAGAGGGGGGACGGGGGCAGATAGAGGGGGCCCGGGGGAGAGAGAGGGGGGCAGAGAGAGGGGGGCTGGGGGCAGAGAGAGGGGGGACGGGGGAAGATAGAGGGGGCCCGGGGGCAGAGAGAGGGGGGCCAGGGGGAGAGAGAGGGGGGCCGGGGGGAAAGAGATGGGGGCCGGGGGGAGAGAGAGGGGGGCCGGCGGGAGAGAGAGGGGGGCCAGCGGGAGAGAGAGGGGGCAGGGGGGAGAGAGAGGGGGGCCGGGGGGAGAGAGAGGAGGGCCGGGGGCAGAGAGAGGGGGGCTGGGGGCAGAGAGAGGGGGGCCGGGGGCAGAGAGAGGGGGGCCAGGGGGAGAGAGAGGGGGGCAGAGAGAGGGGGGCTGGGGGCAGAGAGAGGGGGGACGGGGGGAGAGAGAGGGGGGCCGGGGCGAGAGAGAGGGGGGCCGGTGGGAGAGAAAGGGGGACCGGGGGGAGAGAGAGGGGGGCCGGGGGGAGAGAGAGGGCGGCCGGGGGGAGAGAGAGGGGGGCCGTGGGAAGAGAGAGGGGGGCCGAGGAGAGAGAGAGGGGGGCCGGGGGGAGAGAGAGGGGGGCCGGGGGCAGAGAGAGGGGGGCTGGGGCAGAGAGAGGGGGGCCGGGGGCAAAGAGAGGGGAGCCGGGAAGAGAGATAGGGGGGCCGGGGGGAGAGAGAGGGGGGCCGGGGGGAGATAGAGGGGGGCCGGGGCGAGAGAGATGGGGGCCGGGGGGGGAGAGAGAGGGGGGCCGGCAGGAGAGAGAGGGGGGCCGGCGGGAGAGAGAGGGGGTCCAGGGTGAGAGAGAGGGGTCCGGGGTGAGAGAGAGGGGGGCCGGGGGGAGAGAGAGGGGGGCTCGGGGGCAGAGACAGGGGGGCCGTGGGCAGAGAGAGGGGGCCCGGGGCAGAGAGAGGGGGGCCGGGGGGAGAGAGATGGGGGCCGGGGGCAGAGAGAGGGGGGCCGGGGGCAGAGAGAGGGGGGCCGGGGGCAGAGAGAGGGGGGCCGGGGGGACAGACAGGGGGGGCGTGGGCAGAGAGAGGGGGCCCGGGGCAGAGAGAGGGGGGCTGTGGGGAGAGAGAGGGGTTCCGGGGGTAGAGAGAGGGCAGCCGGGGCGAGAGAGAAGGGGGCCGGGGGGAGAGAGAGGGGGGCCGGGGGGAAAGAGAGGGGGGTCGTGGGGAGAGAGAGGGGGGCCGTGGGGGAAGAGAGGGGGGACGGGGGCAGATAGAGGGGGCCCGGGGGCAGAGAGAGGGGGGCCGGAGGGAGAGAGAGGGGGGCCGGGGGGAGAGAGAGGGGGGCCGGGGGGAGAGAGAGGGCGGCCGGGGGCAGAGAGAGGGGGGCCGAGGGCAGAGAGAGGGGGGCCGGGGGGAAAGAGAGGGGGGCCGGGGGGAGAGAGAGGGGGGCCGGCGGGAGAGAGAGGGGGGCAGGCGGGAGAGAGAGGGGGCCGGGGGGAGAGAGAGGGGGGCCGGGGGGAGAGAGAGGAGGGCCGGGGGCAGAGAGAGGGGGGCCGGGGGCAGAGAGAGGGGGGCCGGGGGCAGAGAGAGGGGGGCCAGGGGGAGAGAGAGGGGGGCCGGGGGCAGAGAGAGGGGGGCTGGTGGCAGAGAGAGGGGGGACGGGGGCAGATAGAGGGGGCCCGGGGGCAGAGAGAGGGGGGCCAGGGGGAGAGAGAGGGGGGCCGCAGGGAGATAGAGGGGGCCGGGGGGAGAGAGAGGGGGGCTCGGGGGCAGAGACAGGGGGGCCGTGAGCAGAGAGAGGGGGCCCGGGGCAGAGAGAGGTGGGCCGGGGGGAGTGAGATGGGGGCCGGGGGCAGAGAGAGGGGGGCCGGGGGCAGAGAGAGGGGGGCCGGGGGCAGAGAGAGGGGGGCCGGGGGGAGAGAGAGGGGGGCTGTGGGGAGAGAGAGGGGGCCGGGGGGAGAGAGAGGGCGGCCGGGGCGAGAGAGAGGGGGGCCGGGGGGAGAGAGAGGGGGGCCGGGGGGAAAGAGAGGGGGGCCGTGGGGAGAGAGAGGGGGGCCGTGGGGGAAGAGAGGGGGGCCGTGGGGAGAGAGAGGGGGGCCTTGGGGAGAGAGGAAGGGGCCGTGTGGAGAGAGAGGGGGGCCGTGTGAAGAGAGAGGGGGGCCGGGGGGAGAGAGAGGGGGGCCGGGGGCAGAGAGAGGGGGGCCGGGGGGAGGGAGAGGGGGGCCGGGGGGATAGAGAGGGGGCCGGGGGCAGAGAGAGGGGGGCCGAGGGCAGAGAGAGGGGGGACGGGGGCAGATAGAGGGGGCCCGGGGGCAGAGAGAGGGGGGCCGGAGGGAGAGAGAGAGGGGCCGGGGGGAGAGAGAGGGGGGCCGGGGGCAGAGAGAGGGGGGCCGGGGGCAGAGAGAGGGGGGCCAGGGGGAGAGAGAGGGGGGCCGGGGGCAGAGAGAGGGGGGCTGGTGGCAGAGAGAGGGGGGACGGGGGCAGATAGAGGGGGCCCGGGGGCAGAGAGAGGGGGGCCAGGGGGAGAGAGAGGGGGGCCGCAGGGAGATAGAGGGGGCCGGGGGGAGAGAGAGGGGGGCTCGGGGGCAGAGACAGGGGGGCCGTGAGCAGAGAGAGGGGGCCCGGGGCAGAGAGAGGTGGGCCGGGGGGAGAGAGATGGGGGCCGGGGGCAGAGAGAGGGGGGCCGGGGGCAGAGAGAGGGGGGCCGGGGGCAGAGAGAGGGGGGCCGGGGGGAGAGAGAGGGGGGCTGTGGGGAGAGAGAGGGGGCCGGGGGGAGAGAGAGGGCGGCCGGGGCGAGAGAGAGGGGGGCCGGGGGGAGAGAGAGGGGGGCCGGGGGGAAAGAGAGGGGGGCCGTGGGGAGAGAGAGGGGGGCCGTGGGGGAAGAGAGGGGGGCCGTGGGGAGAGAGAGGGGGGCCTTGGGGAGAGAGGAAGGGGCCGTGTGGAGAGAGAGGGGGGCCGTGTGAAGAGAGAGGGGGGCCGGGGGGAGAGAGAGGGGGGCCGGTGGCAGAGAGAGGGGGGCCGGGGGGAGGGAGAGGGGGGCCGGGGGGATAGAGAGGGGGCCGGGGGCAGAGAGAGGGGGGCCGAGGGCAGAGAGAGGGGGGACGGGGGCAGATAGAGGGGGCCCGGGGGCAGAGAGAGGGGGGCCGGAGGGAGAGAGAGGGGGGCCGGGGGGAGAGAGAGGGGGGCCGGGGGGAGAGAGAGGGCGGCCGGGGGCAGAGAGAGGGGGGCCGAGGGCAGAGAGAGGGGGGCCGGGGGGAAAGAGAGGGGGGCCGGGGGGAGAGAGAGGGGGGCCGGCGGGAGAGAGAGGGGGGCAGGCGGGAGAGAGAGGGGGCCGGGGGGAGAGAGAGGGGGGCCGGGGGGAGAGAGAGGAGGGCCGGGGGCAGAGAGAGGGGGGCCGGGGGCAGAGAGAGGGGGGCCGGGGGCAGAGAGAGGGGGGCCAGGGGGAGAGAGAGGGGGGCCGGGGGCAGAGAGAGGGGGGCTGGGGGCAGAGAGAGGGGGGACGGGGGCAGATAGAGGGGGCCCGGGGGCAGAGAGAGGGGGGCCAGGGGGAGAGAGAGGGGGGCCGCAGGGAGAGAGAGGGGGCCGGGGGGAGAGAGAGGGGGGCCGGGGCGAGAGAGAGGGGGGCCGGTGGGAGAGAAAGGGGGGCCGGGGAGAGAGAGAGGGGGGCCGGGGGGAGAGAGAGGGCGGCCGGGGGGAGAGAGAGGGGGGCCGGTGGGAGAGAGAGGGGGCCGGGGAGAGAGAGAGGGGGGCCGGGGGGAGAGAGCGGGGGGCCGGGGGCAGAGAGAGGGGGGCCGGGGCTGAGAGAGGGGGGCCGGGGGCAAAGAGAGGGGGGCCGGGAAGAGAGAGAGGGGGGCCGGGTGGAGAGAGAAGGGGGCCGGGGGGAGATAGAGGGGGGCCGGGGGGAGAGAGAGGGGGGCCGGGGGGAGAGAGAGGGGGCCGGCAGGAGAGAGAGGGGGGCCGGCGGGAGAGAGAGGGGGGCCAGGGGAGAGAGAGGGGGGCCGGGGGGAGAGAGAGGGGGGCCGGGGGGAGAGAGAGGGGGGCTCGGGGGCAGAGACAGGGGAGCCGGGGGCAGAGAGAGGGGGGCCGGGGGCAGAGAGAGGGGTGCCGGGGGGAGAGAGAGGGGGGCCGGGGGCAGAGAGAGAAGGGGCCGGGGGCAGAGAGAGGTGGGCCGGGGGCAGAGAGAGGGGGGCCGGGGGGAGAGAGAGGGGGACTGTGGGGAGAGAGAGGGGGGCCTTGGGGAGAGAGGAAGGGGCCGTGTGGAGAGAGAGGGGGGCCGTGTGAAGAGAGAGGGGGGCCGGGGGGAGAGAGAGGGGGGCCGGGGGCAGAGAGAGGGGGGCCGGGGGGAGGGAGAGGGGGGCCGGGGGGATAGAGAGGGGGCCGGGGGCAGAGAGAGGGGGGCCGAGGGCAGAGAGAGGGGGGACGGGGGCAGATAGAGGGGGCCCGGGGGCAGAGAGAGGGGGGCCGGAGGGAGAGAGAGGGGGCCGGGGGGAGAGAGAGGGGGGCCGGGGGGAGAGAGAGGGCGGACGGGGGCAGAGAGAGGGGGGCCGAGGGCAGAGAGAGGGGGGCCGGGGGGAAAGAGAGGGGGGCCGGGGGGAGAGAGAGGGGGGCCGGCGGGAGAGAGAGGGGGGCAGGCGGGAGAGAGAGGGGGCCGGGGGGAGAGAGAGGGGGGCCGGGGGGAGAGAGAGGAGGGCCGGGGGCAGAGAGAGGGGGGCCGGGGGCAGAGAGAGGGGGGCCGGGGGCAGAGAGAGGGGGGCCAGGGGGAGAGAGAGGGGGGCCGGGGGCAGAGAGAGGGGGGCTGGGGGCAGAGAGAGGGGGGACGGGGGCAGATAGAGGGGGCCCGGGGGCAGAGAGAGGGGGGCCAGGGGGAGAGAGAGGGGGGCCGCAGGGAGAGAGAGGGGGCCGGGGGGAGAGAGAGGGGGGCCGGGGCGAGAGAGAGGGGGGCCGGTGGGAGAGAAAGGGGGGCCGGGGAGAGAGAGAGGGGGGCCGGGGGGAGAGAGAGGGCGGCCGGGGGGAGAGAGAGGGGGGCCGGTGGGAGAGAGAGGGGGCCGGGGAGAGAGAGAGGGGGGCCGGGGGGAGAGAGCGGGGGGCCGGGGGCAGAGAGAGGGGGGCCGGGGCTGAGAGAGGGGGGCCGGGGGCAAAGAGAGGGGGGCCGGGAAGAGAGAGAGGGGGGCCGGGTGGAGAGAGAAGGGGGCCGGGGGGAGATAGAGGGGGGCCGGGGGGAGAGAGAGGGGGGCCGGGGGGAGAGAGAGGGGGCCGGCAGGAGAGAGAGGGGGGCCGGCGGGAGAGAGAGGGGGGCCAGGGGAGAGAGAGGGGGGCCGGGGGGAGAGAGAGGGGGGCCGGGGGGAGAGAGAGGGGGGCTCGGGGGCAGAGACAGGGGAGCCGGGGGCAGAGAGAGGGGGGCCGGGGGCAGAGAGAGGGGTGCCGGGGGGAGAGAGAGGGGGGCCGGGGGCAGAGAGAGAAGGGGCCGGGGGCAGAGAGAGGTGGGCCGGGGGCAGAGAGAGGGGGGCCGGGGGGAGAGAGAGGGGGACTGTGGGGAGAGAGAGGGGGCCGGGGGGAGAGAGAGGGCGGCCGGGGCGAGAGAGAGGGGGGCCGGGGTGAGAGAGAGGGGGGCCGGGGGCAGAGAGAGGGGGGCTGGGGGCAGAGAGAGGGGGGGGACGGGGGCGGATAGAGGGGGCCCGGGGGCAGAGAGAGGGGGGCCAGGGGGAGAGAGAGGGGGGCCGCAGGGAGAGAGAGGGGGCCGGGGGGAGAGAGAGGGGGGCCGGGGCGAGAGAGAGGGGGGCCGGTGGGAGAGAAAGGGGGGCTGGGGGGAGAGAGAGGGGGGCCGGGGGGAGAGAGAGGGCGGCCGGGGGGAGAGAGAGGGGGGCCGGGGGGAGAGAGAGGGGGGCCGGGGAGAGAGAGGGGGGCCGGGGGGAGAGAGAGGGGGGCCGGGGGCAGAGAGAGGGGAGCCGGGGGCAGAGAGAGGGGGGCCGGGGGCAGAGAGAGGGGGGCCGGGGGCAGAGAGAGAGGGGGCCGGGGGCAGAGAGAGGGGGGCCGGGGGCAGAGAGAGGGGGGCCGGGGGGAGAGAGAGGGGGGCTGTGGGGAGAGAGAGGGGGCCGGGGGAGAGAGAGGGCGGCCAGGGCGAGAGAGAGGGGGGCCGGGGGGAGAGAGAGGGGGGCCGGGGGGAAAGAGAGGGGGGCCGTGGGGAGAGAGAGGGGGGCCGTGGGGGAAGAGAGGGGGGCCGTGGGGAGAGAGAGGGGGGCCGTGGGGAGAGAGAAAGGGGCCGTGTGGAGAGAGAGGGGGGCCGTGTGAAGAGAGAGGGGGGCCGGGGCGAGAGAGAGGGGGGCCGGGGGCAGAGAGAGGGGGGCCGGGGGGAGAGAGAGGGGGGCCGGGGGGATAGAGAGGGGGGCCGGGGGCAGAGAGAGGGGGGCCGAGGGCAGAGAGAGGTGGGACGGGGGCAGATAGAGTGGGCCCGGGGGAAGAAAGAGGGGGGCCGGAGGGAGAGAAAGGGGGGCCGGGGGGAGAGAGAGGGCGGCCGGGCGGAGAGAGAGGGGCGCCGGGGGCAGAGAGAGGGGGGCCGGGGGCAGAGAGAGGGGGGCCGGGGGCAGAGAGAGGGGGGCCGGGAAGAGAGAGAGGGGGGCCGGGGGGAGAGAGAGGGGGGCCGGGGGGAGAGAGAGGGGGGCCGGGGGGAGAGATAGGGGGGCCGGGGTGAGAGAGTGGGGGGCCGGCGGGAGAGAGAGGGGGGTCGGCGGGAGAGAGAGGGGGCCAGGGGGAGAGAGAGGGGGGCCGGGGGGAGAGAGAGGGGGGCCGGGGGGAGAGAGAGGGGGGCCCGGGGGCAGAGAGAGGGGGGCCGGGGGCAGAGAGAGGGTGGCCGGGGGCAGAGAGAGGGGGGCCGGGGGGAGAGACAGGGGGGCCGGGGGCAGAGAGAGGGGGGCCGTGGGCAGAGAGAGGGGGGCCGGGGGCAGAGAGAGGGGGGCCGGGGGTAGAGAGAGGGGGGCCGGGGGCAGAGAGAGGGGGGCCAGGGGGAGAGAGAGGGGGGCTGCGGGGAGAGAGAGGGGGCCGGGGGGAGAGAGAGGGGGGCCGGGGCGAGAGGGAGGGGGGCCGGTGGGAGAGAGAGGGGGGCCGTGGGGAGAGAGAAGGGGGCCGTGGAGAGAGAGAGGGGGGCCATGGGGAGAGAGAGGGGGGCCGTGGGGAGAGAGAGGGGGGCCGTGGGGAGAGAGAGGGGGGCCGGGGGGAGAGAGAGGGGGGCCGGGGGCAGAGAGAGGGGGGCCGAGGGCAGAGAGAGGGGGGCCGGGGGCAGAGAGAGGGGGGCCGGGGGCAGAGAGAGGGGGGGCGGGGGGAGAGAGAGGGGGGCCGGGGGGAGAGAGAGGGGGGCCGGGGGGAGAGAGAGGGGGGCCGGGGGGAGAGAAAGGGGGGCCGTGGGGAGAGAGAGGGGAGCCGGGGGGAGAGAGAGGGGGGCCAGCGGGAGAGAGAGGGGGGCCGTGGGGAGAAAGAGGGGGGCCGGGGTGAGAGAGAAGGGGGCCGGGGGGAAAGAGAGGGGGCCGTGGGGAGAGAGAAGGGGGCCGTGGGGAGAGAGAGGGGGGCCGTGGGGAGAGAGACGGGGGCCGTGGGGAGAGAGAAAGGGGCCGTGTCGAGAGAGAGCGGGGCCGTGTGAAGAAAGAGGGGGGCCGGGGGGAGAGAGTGGGGGGGCGTAGACAGAGAGAGGGGGGCCGGGGGGAGAGAGAGGGGGGCCGGGGTGATAGAGAGGGGGGCCGGGGCAGAGAGAGGGGGGCCGAGGGCAGAGAGAGGGGGGACGGGGGCAGATAGAGGGGGCCCGGGGGCAGAGAGAGGGGGGCAGGGGGGAGAGAGAGGGGGGCCGGGGGTAGAGAGAGCGGGGCCGGCGGGAGAGAGAGGGGGGCTGGCGGGAGAGAGAGGGGGGCCGGGGGGAGAGAGAGGAGGGCCGGGGGCAGAGAGAGGGGGGCCGGGAGCAGAGAGAGGGGGGCCGGGGGCAGAGAGAGGGGGGCCAGGGGGAGAGAGAGGGGGGCCGGGGGCAGAGAGAGGGGGGCCGGGGGCAGAGAGAGAGGGGACGGGGGCAGATAGAGGGGGCCCGGGGGCAGAGAGAGGGGGGCCGGGGGGAGAGAGAGGGGGGCCGCGGGGAGAGAGACTGGGGCGGGGGAAGAGAGAGGGGGGCCGGGGCGAGAGAGAGGGGGGCCGGTGGGAGAGAAAGGGGGCCGGGGGGGAGAGAGAGGGGGGCCGGGGGTAGAGAGAGGGCGGCCTGGGCGAGAGAGATGGGGGCCGGGGGAGAGAGAGAGGGGCCGGGGAGAGAGAGAGGGGGGCCAGGGGGAGAGAGAGGGGGGCCGGGGGCAGAGAGAGGGGGGCCGGGGCAGAGAGAGGAGGGCCGGGGGCAGAGAGAGGGGAGCCGGGGGGAGAGAGAGGGGGGCCGGGGGGAGAGAGAGGGGGGCCGGGGGGAGAGAGAGGGGGCCGGGGGGAGAGAGAAGGGGGCCGGCGGGAGAGAGAGGGGGGACGGCGGGAGAGAGAGTGGGGCCAGGGGGAGAGAGAGGGGGGCCGGGGGGAGAGAGAGGGGGGCCTGGGGGAGAGAGAGGGGGGCCCGGGGGCAGAGAGAGGGGGGCCGGGGGCAGAGAGAGGGGGGCCGGGGGCACAGAGAGGGGGGCCGGGGGCAGAGAGAGGGGGGCCGGGGGCAGAGAGAGGGGGGCCGGGGGGAGAGAGAGGGGGGCCGGGGGCAGAGAGAGGGGGGCCGGGGGCAGAGAGAGGGGGGGCGGGGGCAGAGAGAGGGGGGCCGGCGGGAGAGAAATTGGGGCCGTGGGGATAGAGAGGGGAGCCGGGGGCAGAGAGAGGGGGGCCGGGGGCAGAGAGAGGGGGGCCGGGGGGAGAGAGAGGGGGGCCGTGGGGAGAGAGAGAGGGGCCGGGGGGAGAGAGAGGGGGGCCGGGGGGAGATAGAGGGGGGCCGGGGGGAGAGAGAGGGGGGCCGGGGGGAGAGAGAGGTGGGCCGGGGAGAAAGAGAGGGGGGACGTGGGGAGAGAGAGGGGGGCCGTGGGGAAAGAGAAGGGGGCCGTGGGGAGAGAGAGGGGGGCCGTGGGGGAAATGAGGGGGGCCGTGGGGAGAGAGAGGGGGGCCGGGGGGAGAGAGAAGGGGGCCGGGGGGAAAGAGAGGGGGGCCGTGGGGAGAAAGAGGGGGGCCGGGGGGAGAGAGAGGGGGGCCGTGGGGAGAGAGTGGGGGGGCGTAGACAGAGAGAGGTTGGCCGGGGGGAGAGAGAGGGGGGCCGGGGTGATAGAGAGGGGGGCCGGGGCAGAGAGAGGGGGGCCGAGGGCAGTGAGAGGGGGGACGGGGGCAGATAGAGGGGGCCCGGGGGCAGAGAGAGGGGGGCCGGGGGTAGAGAGAGCGGGGCCGGCGGGAGAGAGAGGGGGGCTGGCGGGAGAGAGAGGGGGGCCGGGGGGAGAGAGACGGGGGCCGGGGGGAGAGAGAGGAGGGCCGGGGGCAGAGAGAGGGGGGCCGGGGGCAGAGAGAGGGGGGAGGGGGCAGAGAGAGGGGGGCCAGGGGGAGAGAGAGGGGGGCCGGGGGCAGAGAGAGGGGGGCCGGGGGCAGAGAGAGAGGGGACGGGGGCAGATAGAGGGGGCCCGGGGGCAGAGAGAGGGGGGCCGGGGGGAGAGAGAGGGGGGCCGCGGGGAGAGAGACTGGGCCGGGGGGAGAGAGAGGGGGGCCGGGGCGAGAGAGAGGGGGGCCGGTGGGAGAGAAAGGGGGCTGGGGGGGAGGGAGAGGGGGCCGGGGGTAGAGAGAGGGCGGCCTGGGCGAGACAGATGGGGGCCGGGGGGAGATAGAGAGGGGCCGGGGAGAGAGAGAGGGGGGCCAGGGGGAGAGAGAGGGGGGCCGGGGGCAGAGAGAGGGGGGCCGGGGCAGAGAGAGGAGGGCCGGGGGCAGAGAGAGGGGGGCCGGGAAGAGAGAGAGGGGGGCCGGGGGGAGAGAGAGGGGGGCCGGGGGGAGAGAGAGGGGGGCCGGGGGGAGAGAGAGGGGGGCCGGGGGGAGAGAGAGGGGGCCGGGGGGAGAGAGAGGGGGCCGGCGGGAGAGAGAGGGGGGACGGCGGGAGAGAGAGTGGGGCCAGGGGGAGAGAGAGGGGGGCCGGGGGAGAGAGAGGGGGGCCTGGGGGAGAGAGAGGGGGGCCTGGGGGCAGAGAGAGGGGGGCCGGGGGCAGAGAGAGGGGGGCCGGGGGAGAGAGAGGGGGCCGTGGGGAGAGAGAGGGGCCGGGGGGAGAGAGAGGGGGGCCGGGGGGAGATAGAGGGGGGCCGGGGGGAGAGAGAGGGGGGCCGGGGGGAGAGAGAGGGGGGCCGGGGGAAAGAGAGGGGGGACGTGGGGAGAGAGAGGGGGCCGTGGGGGAAGAGAGGGGGGCCGTGGGGAGAGAGAGGGGGCCGTGGGGAGAGAGAAAGGGGCCGTGTGGAGAGAGAGGGGGGCCGTGTGAAGAGAGAGGGGGGCTGGGGGAGAGAGAGGGGGGCCGGGGGCAGAGAGAGGGGGGCCGGGGGGATAGAGAGGGGGGCCGGGGGCAGAGAGAGGGGGGCCGAGGGCAGAGAGAGGGGGGACGGGGCAGATAGAGGGGGCCCGGGGGCAGAGAGAGGGGGGCCGAGGGAGAGAGAGGGGGGCCGGGGGCAGAGAGAGGGGGGCCGGGGGCAGAGAGAGGGGGGCCGGGGGCAGAGAGAGGGGGACGGCGGGAGAGAGAGTGGGGCCAGGGGGAGAGAGAGGGGGCCGGGGGGAGAGAGAGGGGGGCCTGGGGGAGAGAGAGGGGGCCCGGGGGCAGAGAGAGGGGGGCCGGGGGCAGAGAACGGGGGGCCGGGGGCAGAAAGAGGGGGGCCGGGGGCAGAGAGAGGGGGGCCGGGGACAGAGAGAGGGGGGCCGGTGGGAGAGAGAGGGGGCCGGGGGCAAAGAGAGGGGAGCCGGGGGCAGAGAGAGGGGGGCCGGGGGCAGAGAGAGGGGCCGGGGGGAGAGAAATTGGGGCCGTGGGGAGAGAGAGGGGAGCCGGGGGCAGAGAGAGGGGGGCCGGGGCAGAGAGAGGGGGGCCGGGGGGAGAGAGAGGGGGCCGTGGGGAGAGAGAGAGGGGCCGGGGGGAGAGAGAGGGGGGCCGGGGGGAGATAGAGGGGGGCCGGGGGAGAGAGAGGGGGGCCGGGGGGAGAGAGAGGGGGGGCCGGGGGGAAAGAGAGGGGTGACGTGGGGAGAGAGAGGGGGGCCGTGGGGGAAGAGAGGGGGGCCGTGGGGAGAGAGAGTGGGGCCGTGGGGAGAGAGAAAGGGGCTGTGTGGAGAGAGAGGGGGGCCGTGTGAAGAGAGAGGGGGGCCGGGGGAGAGAGAGGGGGGCCGGGGGCAGAGAGAGGGGGGCCGGGGGGAGAGAGAGGGGGGCCGGGGGATAGAGAGGGGGGCTGGGGGCAGAGAGAGGGGGGCCGAGGGCAGAGAGAGGGGGGACGGGGCAGATAGAGGGGGCCCGGGGGCAGAGAGAGGGGGCCGGAGGGAGAGAGAGGGGGGCCGGGGGCAGAGAGAGGGGGGCCGGGGGCAGAGAGAGGGGGGCCGGGCGTAGAGAGAGGGGAGCCGGGAAGAGAGAGAGGGGGGCCGGGGGGAGAGAGAGGGGGGCCGGGGGAGAGAAATTGGGGCCGTGGGGAGAGAGAGGGGAGCCGGGGCAGAGAGAGGGGGGCCGGGGGCAGAGAGAGGGGGCCGGGGGGAGAGAGAGGGGGCCGTGGGGAGAGAGAGAGGGGCCGGGGGGAGAGAGAGGGGGCCGGGGGGAGATAGAGGGGGGCCGGGGGAGAGAGAGGGGGGCCGGGGGGAGAGAGAGGGGGGCCGGGGGGAAAGAGAGGGGGGACGTGGGGAGAGAGAGGTAGGCCGTGGGGGAAGAGAGGGGGGCCATGGGGAGAGAGAGGGGGGCCGTGGGGAGAGATAAAGGGGCCGTGTGGAGAGAGAGGGGGGCCGTGTGAAGAGAGAGGGGGCTGGGGGAGAGAGAGGGGGGCCGGGGGCAGAGAGAGGGGGGCCGGGGGAGAGAGAGGGGGGCCGGGGGGATAGAGAGGGGGGCCGGGGGCAGAGAGAGGGGGGCCGAGGGCAGAGAGAGGGGGGACGGGGCAGATAGAGGGGGCCCGGGGGCAGAGAGAGGGGGGCCGGAGGGAGAGAGAGGGGGGCCGGGGGCAGAGAGAGGGGGGCCGGGGGCAGAGAGAGGGGGGCCGGGGGCAGAGAGAGGGGGGACGGCGGGAGAGAGAGTGGGGCCAGGCGGAGAGAGAGGGGGGCCGGGGGGAGAGAGAGGGGGGCCTGGGGGAGAGAGAGGGGGGCCCGGGGGCAGAGAGAGAGAACGGGGGGCCGGGGGCAGAAAGAGGGGGGCCGGGGGCAGAGAGAGGGGGGCCGGGGACAGAGAGAGGGGGGCCGGTGGGAGAGAGAGGGGGGCCGGGGGCAAAGAGAGGGGGGCCGGGGGCAGAGAGAGGGGGGCCGGGGGCAGAGAGAGGAGGGCCGGGGGGAGAGAAATTGGGGCCGTGGGGAGAGAGAGGGGAGCCGGGGGCAGAGAGAGGGGGGCCGGGGGCAGAGAGAGGGGGGCCGGGGGGAGAGAGAGGGGGGCCGTGGGGAGAGAGAGAGGGGCCGGGGGGAGAGAGAGGGGGGCCGGGGGGAGATAGAGGGGGGCCGGGGGGAGAGAGAGGGGGGCCGGGGGGAGAGAGAGGGGGGCCGGGGGGAAAGAGAGGGGTGACGTGGGGAGAGAGAGGGGGGCCGTGGGGGAAGAGAGGGGGGCCGTGGGGAGAGAGAGGGGGGCCGTGGGGAGAGAGAAAGGGGCCGTGTGGAGAGAGAGGGGGGCCGTGTGAAGAGAGAGGGGGGCCGGGGGGAGAGAGAGGGGGGCCGGGGGCAGAGAGAGGGGGGCCGGGGGGAGAGAGAGGGGGGCCGGGGGATAGAGAGGGGGGCTGGGGGCAGAGAGAGGGGGGCCGAGGGCAGAGAGAGGGGGGACGGGGCAGATAGAGGGGGCCCGGGGGCAGAGAGAGGGGGGCCGGAGGGAGAGAGAGGGGGGCCGGGGGCAGAGAGAGGGGGGCCGGGCGTAGAGAGAGGGGAGCCGGGAAGAGAGAGAGGGGGGCCGGGTGGAGAGAGAGGGGGGCCGGGGGGAGAGAGAAGGGGGCCGGGGGGAGAGAGAGGGGGGCCGGGGTGAGAGAGAGGGGGGCCGGCGGGAGAGAGAGGGGGGCCGGCGGGAGAGAGATGGGGGCCAGGGGGAGAGAGAGGGGGGCCGGGGGGAGAGAGAGGGGGGCCGGGGGGAGAGAGAGGGGGGCCCGGGGTGCAGAGAGAGGGGGGCCAGGGGCAGAGAGAGGGGGGCCGGGGGCAGAGAGAGGGGGGCCGGGGGAGAGACAGGGGGGCCGGGGGCAGAGAGAGGGGGGCCGTGGGCAGAGAGAGGGGGGCCGGGGGCAGAGAGAGGGGGGCCGGGGGTAGAGAGAGGGGGCCGGGGGCAGAGAGAGGGGGGCCGGGGGCGAGAGGGAGGGGGGCCGGTGGGAGAGAGAGGGGGCCGTGGGGAGAGAGAAGGGGGCCGTGGGGAGAGAGAGGGGGGCCGTGGGGAGTGAGAGGGGGGCCGGGGCGAGAGGGAGGGGGGCCGGGGGCAGAGAGGGTGGGGCCGGGGGCAGAGAGAGGGGGGCCGAGGGCAGAGAGAGGGGGGCCGGGGCAGAGAGAGGGGGGGGCCGGGGGCAGAGAGAGGGGGGCCGGGGGGAGAGAGGGCGGCCGGGGGAGAGGCCGGGGGGAGAGAGGGGGGCCTGGGGGAGAGAGAGGGGGCCCGGGGGCAGAGAGAGGGGGGCCGGGGGCAGAGAGAGGGCGGCCGGGGGCAGAGAGAGGGGGGCCGGGGGCAGAGAGAGGGGGGCCGGGGGCAGAGAGAGGGGGGCCGGGGGAGAGATAGGGGGGCCAGGGGCAGAGAGAGGGGGGCCGGGGGCAGAGAGAGGGGGGCGGGGGCAGAGAGAGGGGAGCCGGGGGGAGAGAAATTGGGGCCGTGGGGAGAGAGAGGGGAGCCGGGGGCAGAGAGAGGGGGGCCGAGGGCAGAGAGAGGGGGGCCGGGGGGAGAGAGAGGGGGGCCGTGGGGAGAGAGAGAGGGGCCGGGGGGAGAGAGAGGGGGGCCGGGGGGAGATAGAGGGGGGCCGGGGGAGAGAGAGGGGGGCCGGGGGGAGAGAGAGGGGGGCCGGGGGGGAAAGAGAGGGGGGACGTGGGGAGAGAGAGGGGGGCCGTGGGGGAGAGAGAGTGGGGCCCGGGGGAGGAGAGAGGGGGGCCGGGGGCAGAGAGAGGGGGGCCGGGGGGAGAGAGAGGGGGGCCTGGGGGAGAGAGAGGGGGGCCCGGGGGCAGAGAGAGGGGGGCCGGGGGCAGAGAGAGGGGGGCCGGGGGCAGAGAGAGGGGGGCCGGGGCAGAGAGAGGGGGGCCGGGGGCAGAGAGAGGGGGGCCGGGGGGAGAGAGAGGGGGGCCGGGGGCAGAGAGAGGGGGGCCGGGGGCAGAGAGAGGGGGGGCGGGGGCAGAGAGAGGGGGGCCGGGGGGAGAGAAATTGGGGCCGTGGGGAGAGAGAGGGGAGCCGGGGGCAGAGAGAGGGGGGCCGGGGGCAGAGAGAGGGGGGCCGGGGGGAGAGAGAGGGGGGCCGTGGGGAGAGAGAGAGGGGCCGGGGGGAGAGAGAGGGGGGCTGGGGGGAGATAGAGGGGGGCCGGGGGGAGAGAGAGGTGGGGAGAGAGAGGGGGGCCGTGGGGGAAGAGAGGGGGGGCGTGGGGAGAGAGAGGGGGGCCGTGGGGAGAGAGAAAGGGGCCGTGTGGAGAGAGAGGGGGGCAGTGTGAAGAGAGAGGGGGGCCGGGGGGAGAGAGAGGGGGGCCGGGGGCAGAGAGAGGGGGGCCGGGGGGAGAGAGAGGGGGGCCGGGGGGATAGAGAGGGGGGCCGGGGGCAGAGAGAGGGGGGCCTGGGGGAGAGAGAGGGGGGCCCGGGGGCAGAGAGAGGGGGGCCGGGGGCAGAGAACGGGGGGCCGGGGGCAGAGAGAGGGGGGCCGGGGGCAGAGAGAGGGGGGCCGGGGGCAGAGAGAGGGGGGCCGGTGGGAGAGAGAGGGGGGCCGGGGACAGAGAGAGGGGGGCTGGGGGCAGAGAGAGGGGGGCCGGGGGCAGAGAGAGGGGGGCCGGGGGGAGAGAAATTGGGGCCGTGGGGAGAGAGAGGGGAGCCGGGGGCAGAGAGAGGGGGGCCGGGGGCAGAGAGAGGGGGGCCGGGGGGAGAGAGAGGGGGGCCGTGGGGAGAGAAAGAGGGGCCGGGGGGAGAGAGAGGTGGGCCGGGGGGAGATAGAGGGGGGCCGGGGGGAGAGAGAGGGGGGCCGGGGGGAGAGAGAGGGGGGCCGGGGGGAAAGAGAGGGGGGACGTGGGGAGAGAGAGGGGGGCCGTGGGGGAAGAGAGGGGGGCCGTGGGGAGAGAGAGGGGGGCCGTGGGGAGAGAGAAAGGGGCCGTGTGGAGAGAGAGGGGGGCCGTGTGAAGAGAGAGGGGGGCCGGGGGGAGAGAGAGGGGGGCCGGGGGCAGAGAGAGGGGGGCCGGGGGGAGAGAGAGGGGGGCCGGGGGGATAGAGAGGGGGGCTGGGGGCAGAGAGAGGGGGGCCGAGGGCAGAGAGAGGGGGTACGGGGCAGATAGAGGGGGCCCGGGGGCAGAGAGAGGGGGCCGGAGGGAGAGAGAGGGGGGCCGGGGGCAGAGAGAAGGGGGCCGGGGGCAGAGAGAGGGGGGCCGGGCGTAGAGAGAGGGGAGCCGGGAAGAGAGAGAGGGGGGCCGGGGGTAGAGA
Organism: Petromyzon marinus; assembly: GCF_048934315.1. Lineage (NCBI taxonomy): Eukaryota > Metazoa > Chordata > Hyperoartia > Petromyzontiformes > Petromyzontidae > Petromyzon > Petromyzon marinus. The sequence goes on along the minus strand of NW_027423396.1, from coordinate 29,606 downwards.
GAGGGGGGCCGGGGGGAGAGAGAAGGGGGCCGGGGGGAGAGAGAGGGGGGCCGGGGTGAGAGAGAGGGGGGCCGGCGGGAGAGAGAGGGGGGCCTGCGGGAGAGAGAGGGGGGCCAGGGGGAGAGAGAGGGGGGCCGGGGGGAGAGAGAGGGGGGCCGGGGGAGAGAGAGGGGGGCCCGGGGTGCAGAGAGAGGGGGGCCGGGGGCAGAGAGAGGGGGACCGGGGGGAGAGAGAGAGGGGCCGGGGGGAGAGAGAGGGGGGCCGGGGGGAGATAGAGGGGGGCCGGGGGGAGAGAGAGGGGGGCCGGGGGGAGAGAGAGGGGGGCCGGGGGGAAAGAGAGGGGGGACGTTGGGAGAGAGAGGGGGGCCGTGGGGGAAGAGAGGGGGGCCGTGGGGAGAGAGAGGGGGGCCGTGGGGAGAGAGAAAGGGGCCGTGTGGAGAGAGAGGGGGGCCGTGTGAAGAGAGAGGGGGGCCGGGGGGAGAGAGAGGGGGGCCGGGGGCAGAGAGAGGGGGGCCGGGGGGAGAGAGAGGGGGCCGGGGGGATAGAGAGGGGGGCTGGGGGCAGAGAGAGGGGGGCCGAGGGCAGAGAGAGGGGGGACGGGGCAGATAGAGGGTGCCCGGGGGCAGAGAGAGGGGGGCCGGAGGGAGAGAGAGGGGGGCCGGGGGCAGAGAGAGGGGGGCCGGGGGCAGAGAGAGGGGGGCCGGGCGTAGAGAGAGGGGAGCCGGGAAGAGAGAGAGGGGGGCCGGGGGGAGAGAGAGGGGGGGCCGGGGGGAGAGAGAAGGGGGCCGGGGGAGAGAGAAGGGGGCCGGGGGAGAGAGAGGGGGGCCGGGGTGAGAGAGAGGGGGCCGGCGGGAGAGAGAGGGGGGCCGGCGGGAGAGAGAGGGGGGCCAGGGGGAGAGAGAGGGGGCCGGGGGGAGAGAGAGGGGGGCCGGGGGGAGAGAGAGGGGGGCCCGGGGTGGAGAGAGAGGGGGGCCAGGGGCAGAGAGAGGGGGGCCGGGGGCAGAGAGAGGGGGGCCGGGGGGAGAGACAGGGGGGCCGGGGGCAGAGAGAGGGGGGCCGTGGGCAGAGAGAGGGGGGCCGGGGGCAGAGCGAGGGGGGCCGGGGTAGAGAGAGGGGGCCGGGGGCAGAGAGAGGGGGGCCGGGGCGAGAGGGAGGGGGGCCGGTGGGAGAGAGAGGGGGCCGTGGGGAGAGAGAGGGGGGCCGTGGGGAGAGAGAGGGGGGCCGTGGGGAGTGAGAGGGGGGCCGGGGCGAGAGGGAGGGGGGCCGGGGGCAGAGAGGGTGGGGCCGGGGGCAGAGAGAGGGGGGCCGAGGGCAGAGAGAGGGGGGCCGGGGGCAGAGAGAGGGGGGCCGGGGGCAGAGAGAGGGGGGCCGGGGGCAGAGAGAGGGGGGCCGGGGGGAGAGAGAGGGCGGCCGGGGGGAGAGAGAGGGGGGCCTGGGGGAGAGAGAGGGGGGCCCGGGGGCAGATAGAGGGGGGCCGGGGGCAGAGAGAGGGCGGCCGGGGGCAGAGAGAGGGGGGCCGGGGGCAGAGAGAGGGGGGCCGTGGGCAGAGAGAGGGGGGCCGGGGGGAGAGATAGGGGGGCCGGGGGCAGAGAGAGGGGGGCCGGGGGCAGAGAGAGGGGGGGCGGGGGCAGAGAGAGGGGGGCCGGGGGGAGAGAAATTGGGGCCGTGGGGAGAGAGAGGGGAGCCGGGGGCAGAGAGAGGGGGGCCGGGGGCAGAGAGAGGGGGGCTGGGGGGAGAGAGAGGGGGGCCGTGGGGAGAGAGAGAGGGGGCCGGGGGAGAGAGAGGGGGGCCTGGGGGAGATAGAGGGGGGCCGGGGGGAGAGAGAGGGGGGCCGGGGGAGAGAGAGAGGGGCCGGGGGGAAAGAGAGGGGGACGTGGGGAGAGAGAGGGGGGCCGTGGGGGAGAGAGAGGGGGGCCCGGGGGCAGAGAGAGGGGGGCCGGGGGCAGAGAGAGGGGGGCCGGGGGGAGAGAGAGGGGGGCCTGGGGGAGAGAGAGGGGGGGCCCGGGGGCAGAGAGAGGGGGGCCGGGGGCAGAGAGAAGGGGGCCGGGGGCAGAGAGAGGGGGGCCGGGGGCAGAGAGAGGGGGGCCGGGGGCAGAGAGAGGGGGGCCGGGGGGAGAGAGAGGGGGGCCGGTGGCAGAGAGAGGGGGGCCGGGGGCAGAGAAAGGGGGGGCGGGGGCAGAGAGAGGGGGGCCGGGGGGAGAGAAATTGGGGCCGTGGGGAGAGAGAGGGGAGCCGGGGGCAGAGAGAGGGGGGCCGGGGGCAGAGAGAGGGGGGCCGGGGGGAGAGAGAGGGGGGCCGTGGGGAGAGAGAGAGGGGCCGGGGGGAGAGAGAGAGGGGCCGGGGGGAGATAGAGGGGGGCCGGGGGGAGAGAGAGGTGGGCCGGGGGAAGAGAGAGGGGGCCGGGGGGAAAGAGAGGGGGGACGTGGGGAGAGAGAGGGGGGCCGTGAGGGAAGAGAGGGGGGCCGTGGGGAGAGAGAGGGGGGGCCGTGGGGAGAGAGAAAGGGGCCGTGTGGAGAGAGAGGGGGGCCGTGTGAAGAGAGAGGGGGGCCGGGGGGAGAGAGAGGGGGGCCGGGGGCAGAGAGAGGGGGGCCGGGGGGAGAGAGAGGGAGGCCGGGGGGATAGAGAGGGGGGCCGGGGGCAGAGAGAGGGGGGCCTGGGGGAGAGAGAGGGGGGCCCGGGGGCAGAGAGAGGGGGGCCGGGGGCAGAGAACGGGGGGCCGGGGGCAGAGAGAGGGGGGCCGGGGGCAGAGAGAGGGGGGCCGGGGGCAGAGAGAGGGGGGCCGGTGGGAGAGAGAGGGGGGCCGGGGACAGAGAGAGGGGGGCCGGGGGCAGAGAGAGGGGGGCCGGGGGCAGAGAGAGGGGGGCCGGGGGGAGAGAAATTGGGGCCGTGGGGAGAGAGAGGGGAGCCGGGGGCAGAGAGAGGGGGGCCGGGGGCAGAGAGAGGGGGGCCGGGGGGAGAGAGAGGGGGGCCGTGGGGAGAGAAAGAGGGGCCGGGGGGAGAGAGAGGGGGCCGGGGGGAGATAGAGGGGGGCCGGGGGGAGAGAGAGGGGGCCGGGGGGAGAGAGAGGGGGGCCGGGGGAAAGAGAGGGGGGACGTGGGGAGAGAGAGGGGGGCCGTGGGGGAAGAGAGGGGGGCCGTGGGGAGAGAGAGGGGGGCCGTGGGGAGAGAGAAAGGGGCCGTGTGGAGAGAGAGGGGGGCCGTGTGAAGAGAGAGGGGGCCGGGGGGAGAGAGAGGGGGGCCGGGGGCAGAGAGAGGGGGGCCGGGGGGAGAGAGAGGGGGGCCGGGGGGATAGAGAGGGGGGCTGGGGGCAGAGAGAGGGGGGCCGAGGGCAGAGAGAGGGGGGACGGGGCAGATAGAGGGGGCCCGGGGGCAGAGAGAGGGGGGCCGGAGGGAGAGAGAGGGGGGCCGGGGGCAGAGAGAAGGGGGCCGGGGGCAGAGAGAGGGGGGCCGGGCGTAGAGAGAGGGGAGCCGGGAAGAGAGAGAGGGGGGCCGGGGGGAGAGAGAGGGGGGCCGGGGGGAGAGAGAAGGGGGCCGGGGGGAGAGAGAGGGGGGCCGGGGTGAGAGAGAGGGGGGCCGGCGGGAGAGAGAGGGGGGCCTGCGGGAGAGAGAGGGGGGCCAGGGGGAGAGAGAGGGGGGCCGGGGGGGAGAGAGAGGGGGGCCGGGGGGAGAGAGAGGGGGGCCCGGGGTGCAGAGAGAGGGGGGCCGGGGGCAGAGAGAGGGGGGCCGGGGGCAGAGAGAGGGGGGCCGGGGGGAGAGACAGGGGGGCCGGGGGCAGAGAGAGGGGGGCCGTGGGCAGAGAGTGGGGGGCCGGGGGCAGAGAGAGGGGGGCCGGGGGTAGAGAGAGGGGGCCGGGGGCAGAGAGAGGGGGGGCCGGGGCGAGAGGGAGGGGGGACGGTGGGAGAAAGAGGGGGCCGTGGGAGAGAGAGGGGGGCGTGGGGAGAGAGAGGGGGGCCGTGGGGAGTGAGAGGGGGGCCGGGGCGAGAGGGAGGGGGGCCGGGGGCAGAGAGGGTGGGGCCGGGGGCAGAGAGAGGGGGGCCGAGGGCAGAGAGAGGGGGGCCGGGGGCAGAGAGAGGGGGGCCGGGGGCAGAGAGAGGGGGGCCGGGGGCAGAGAGAGGGGGGCCGGGGGGAGAGAGAGGGCGGCCGGGGGGAGAGAGAGGGGGGCCGGGGGGAGAGAGGGGGGGACCGGGGAGAAAGACAGGGGGGCTGGGGGGGAGAGAGAGGGGGGCCGGGTGCAGAGAGAGGGGGGCCGGGGGCAGAGAGAGGGGGGCCGGGGCGAGAGAGAGGGGGGCCAGGGAGAGAGAAAGGGGGGCCGGTGGGAGAGAAAGGGGGGCCGGGTGGAGAGAGAGGGGGGCCGGGGGGAGAGAGAGGGCGGCCGGGGGGAGAGAGAGGGGGGCCGGGGGGAGAGAGGGGGACCGGGGAGAGAGACAGGGGGGCTGGGGGAGAGAGAGGGGGGCCGGGGGCAGAGAGAGGGGGGCCGGGGGGAGAGAGAGGGGGGCCGGGGGCAGAGAGAGGGGGGCCGGGGCAGAGAGAGGAGGGCCGGGGGCAGAGAGAGGGGGGCCGGGAAGAGAGAGAGGGGGGCCGGGGGGAGAGAGAGGGGGGCCGGGGGGAGAGAGAGGGGGGCCGGCGGGAGAGAGAGGGGGGACGGCGGGAGAGAGAGTGGGGCCAGGGGGAGAGAGAGGGGGGCCGGGGGGAGAGAGAGGGGGGCCTGGGGGAGAGAGAGGGGGGCCCGGGGGCAGAGAGAGGGGGGCCGGGGGCAGAGAGAGGGGGCCGGGGGCAGAGAGAGGGGAGCCGGGGCAGAGAGAGGGGGGCCGGGGGCAGAGAGAGGGGGGCCGGGGGGAGAGAGAGGGGGGGCCGGGGGCAGAGAGAGGGGGGCCGGGGGCAGAGAGAGGGGGGGCGGGGGCAGAGAGAGGGGGGCCGGGGGGAGAGAAATTGGGGCCGTGGGGAGAGAGAGGGGAGCCGGGGGCAGAGAGAGGGGGGCCGGGGGGCAGAGAGAGGGGGGCCGGGGGGAGAGAGAGGGGGGCCATGGGGAGAGAGAGAGGGGCCGGGGGGAGAGAGAGGGGGGCCGGGGGGAGATAGAGGGGGGCCGGGGGGAGAGAGAGGGGGGCCAGGGGGAGAGAGAGGGGGGCCGGGGGGAGAGAGAGGGGGGCCTGGGGGAGAGAGAGGGGGCCCGGGGGCAGAGAGAGGGGGGCCGGGGGCAGAGAGAGGTGGGCCGGGGGGAGAGAGAGGGGGGCCGGGGACAGAGAGAGGGGGGGCCGGGGGCAGAGAGAGGGGGGGCGGGGGCAGAGAGAGGGGGGCCGGGGGGAGAGAAATTGGGGCCGTGGGGAGAGAGAGGGGAGCCGGGGGCTGAGAGAGGGGGCCGGGGGCAGAGAGAGGGGGGCCGGGGGGATAGAGAGGGGGGCCGGGGGCAGAGAGAGGGGGGCCGAGGGCAGAGAGAGCGGGGACGGGGCAGATAGAGGGGGCCCGGGGGCAGAGAGAGGGGGGCCGGAGGGAGAGAGAGGGGGGCCGGGGGCAGAGAGAGGGGGCCGGGGGCAGAGAGAGGGGGGCCGGGGGTAGAGAGAGGGGAGCCGGGAAGAGAGAGAGGGGGGCCGGGGGGAGAGAGAGGGGGGCCGGGGGGAGAGAGAAGGGGGCCGGGGGGAGAGAGAGGGGGCCGGGGTGAGAGAGAAGGGGGCCGGCGGGAGAGAGAGGGAGGCCGGCGGGAGAGAGAGGGGGGCCAGGGGGAGAGAGAGGGGGGCCGGGGGAGAGAGAGGGGGGCCGGGGGGAGAGAGAGGCGGGCCCGGGGGCAGAGAGAGGGGGGCCGGGGGCAGAGAGAGAGGGGCCGGGGGCAGAGAGAGGGGGGCCGGGGGGAGAGACAGGCGGGCTGCGGGGAGAGAGAGGGAGCCGGGGGAGTGAGAGGGGGCCGGGGCGAGAGGGAGGGGGGCCGGTGGGAGAGAGAGGGGGCCGTGGGGAGAGAGAAGGGGGCCGTGGAGAGAGAGAGGGGGGCCGTGGGGAGAGAGAGGGGGGCCGGGGGGAGAGAGAGGGGGGCCGGGGGCAGAAAGAGGGGGGCCGGGGGCAGAGAGAGGGGGGCCGGGGCGAGAGAGAGGGCGGCCGGGGGGAGAGAGAAGGGGGCCGTGGGGAGAGAGAGAGGGGCCGGGGGGAGAGAGAGGGGGGCCGGGGGGAGATAGAGGGGGGCCGGGGGGAGAGAGAGGGGGGCCAGGGGGAGAGAGAGGGGGGCCGGGGGGAGAGAGAGGGGGGCCTGGGGGAGAGAGAGGGGGGCCCGGGGGCAGAGAGAGGGGGGCCGGGGGCAGAGAGAGGGGGGACGGGGGCAGAGAGAGGGGGGCCGGGGGCAGAGAGAGGGGGGCCGGGGGCAGAGAGAGGGGGCCGGGGGGAGAGAGAGGGGGGCCGGGGGCAGAGAGAGGGGGGCCGGGGGCAGAGAGAGGGGGGGCGGGGGCAGAGAGAGGAGGGCCGGGGGGAGAGAAATTGGGGCCATGGGGAGAGAGAGGGGAGCCGGGGGCAGAGAGAGGGGGGCCGGGGGGAGATAGAGGGGGGGCCGGGGGGAGAGAGAGGGGGGCCTGGGGGAGAGAGAGGGGGGCCGGGGGGAAAGAGAGGGGGGACGTGGGGAGAGAGAGGGGGGCCGTGGGGAAGAGAGGGGGGCCGTGGGGAGAGAGAGGGGGCCGTGGGGAGAGAGAAAGGGGCCGTGTGGAGAGAGAGGGGGGCCGTGTGAAGAGAGAGGGGGGCCGGGGGGAGAGAGAGGGGGGCCGGGGGGAGAGAGAGGGGGGCCGGGGGATAGAGAGGGGGCCAGGGGCAGAGAGAGGGGGGCCGAGGGCAGAGAGAGGGGGGACGGGGCAGATAGAGGGGGCCCGGGGGCAGAGAGAGGTGGGTCGAGGGAGAGAGAGGGGGGCCGGGGGCAGAGAGAGGGGGGCCTGGGGCAGAGAGAGGGGGGCCGGGGGCAGAGAGAGGGGGGACGGCGGGAGAGAGAGTGGGGCCAGGGGGAGAGAGAGGGGGGCCGGGGGGAGAGAGAGGGGGGCCTGGGGGAGAGAGAGGGGGGCCCGGGGGCAGAGAGAGGGGGGCCGGGGGCAGAGAGAAGGGGGCCGGGGGCAGAGAGAGGGGGGCCGGGGGCAGAGAGAGGGGGGTCGGGGGGCAGAGAGAGGGGGGGCCGGGGGGAGAGAGAGGGGGGCCGGTGGCAGAGAGAGCGGGGCCGGGGGCAGAGAGAGGGGGGCCGGGGGCAGAGAGAGGGGGCCGGGGGGAGAGAAATTGGGGCCGTGGGGAGAGAGAGGGAGCCGGGGGCAGAGAGAGGGGGTCGGGGGCAGAGAGAGGGGGGCCGGGGGAGAGAGAGGGGTGCTGTGGGGAGAGAGAGAGGGGCCGGGGGAGAGAGAGGGGGGCCGGGGGGAGATAGAGGGGGGCCGGGGGGAGAGAGAGGGGGGCCGGGGGAGAGAGAGGGGGGCCGGGGGGAAAGAGAGGTGGGACGTGGGGAGAGAGAGGGGGGCCGTGGGGGAAGAGAGGGGGGCCGTGGGGAGAGAGAGGGGGCCGTGGGGAGAGAGAAAGGGGCCGTGTGGAGAGAGAGGGGGGCCGTGTGAAGAGAGAGGGGGGCCGGGGGGAGAGAGAGGGGGGCCGGGGGCAGAGAGAGGGGGGCCGGGGGAGAGAGAGGGGGGCCGTGGGGATAGAGAGGGGGGCCGGGGGCAGAGAGAGGGGGGCCGAGGGCAGAGAGAGGGGGGATAGGGCAGATAGAGGGGGCCCAGGGGCAGAGAGAGGGGGGCCGGAGGGAGAGAGAGGGTGGCCGGGGGCCGAGAGAGGCGGGCCGGGGGCAGAGAGAGGGGGGCCGGGGGTAGAGAGAGGGGGGCCGGGAAGAGAGAGAGGGGGGCCGGGGTGAGAGAGAGGGGGGCCGGGGGGAGAGAGAGGGGGGCCGGCGGGAGAGAGAGGGGGGCCGGCGGGAGAGAGAGGTCGGCCAGGGGGAGAGAGAGGGGGGCCGTGTGAAGAGAGAGGGGGGCCGGGGGGAGAGAGGGGGGGCCGGGGGCAGAGAGAGGGGGCCGGGGGGGAGAGAGAGGGGGGCCGTGGGGATAGAGGAGGGGGGCCGGGGGCAGAGAGAGGGGGGCCGAGGGCAGAGAGAGGGGGGGACAGGGCAGATAGAGGGGGCCCGGGGGCAGAGAGAGGGGGGCCGGAGGGAGAGAGAGGGGGGCCGCGGGCCGAGAGAGGGGGGCCGGGGGCAGAGAGAGGGGGGCCGGGGGTAGAGAGAGGGGGGCCGGGAAGAGAGAGAGGGGGGCCGGGGTGAGAGAGAGGGGGGCCGGGGGGAGAGAGAAGGGGGCCGGGGGGAGAGAGAGGGGGGCCGGGGTGAGAGAGAGGGGGGCCGGTGGGAGAGAGAGGTCGGCCAGGGGGAGAGAGAGGGGGGCTGGGGGGAGAGAGAGGGGGGCTGGGGGGAGAAAGAGGGGGGCCCGGGGGCAGAGAGAGGGGGGCCGGGGGCAGAGAGAGTGGGGCCGGGGGCAGAGAGAGGGGGGCAGGGGGGAGAGACAGGGGGGCCGGGTGCAGAGAGAGGGGGGCCTTGGGCAGAGAGAGGGGGGCCGGTGGCAGGAGAAGGGGGGCCGGGGGTGGAGAGAGGGGGCCGGGTGCAGAGAGAGGGGGGCCAGGGGGAGAGAGAGGGGGGCTGCGGGGAGAGAGAGGGGGCCGGGGGGAGTGAGAGGGGGGCCGGGGCGAGAGGGAGGGGGGCCGGTGGGAGAGAAAGGGGGCCGTGGGGAGAGAGAAGGGGGCCGTGGAGAGAGAGGGGGGCCGTGGGGAGAGAGAGGGGGGCCGTGGGGAGAGAGAGGGGGGCCGTGGGGAGAGAGAGGGGGGCCGGGGGGAGAGAGAGGGGGGCCGGGGGCAGAGAGGGTGGGGCCGGGGGCAGAGAGAGGGGGGCCGGGGGCAGAGAGAGGGGGGCCGGGGGCAGAGAGAGTTGGGCCGGGGGCAGAGAGAGGGGGGCCGGGGGGAGAGAGAGGGCGGCCGGGGGGAGAGAGAGGGGGCCGGGGGGAGAGAGGGGGGACCGGGGAGATTGACAGGGGGGCTGGGAGGAGAGAGAGGGGGGCCGGGGGCAGAGAGAGGGGGGGCCGGGGGCAGAGAGAGCGGGGCCGGGGCGAGAGAGAGGGGGGCCGGGGAGAGAGAAAGGGGGGCCGGTGGGAGAGAAAGGGGGGCCGGGTGGAGAGAGAGGGGGGCCGGGGGGAGAGAGAGGGCGGCCGGGGGGAGAGAGAGGGGGGCCGGGGGGAGAGAGGGGGACCGGGGAGAGAGAGAGGGGGCTGGTGGAGAGAGAGGGGGGCCTGGGGCAGAGAGAGGGGGGCCGGGGGCAGAGAGAGGGGGGCCGGGGCAGAGAGAGGTGGGCCGGGAAGAGAGAGAGGGGGGCCGGGGGAGAGAGAGGGGGGCGGGGGGAGAGAGAGGGGGGCCGGGGGAGAGAGAGGGGAGCCGGCGGGAGAGAGAGAGGGGGGCCGGCGGGAGAGAGGTGGGGGCCAGGGGGAGAGAGAGGGGGCCGGGGGGAGAGAGAGGGGGGCCGGGGGGAGAGAGAGGGGGGCCCGGGGGGTAGAGAGAGGGGGGCCGGGGCAGAGAGAGGGGGCCGGGGGCAGAGAGAGGGGGGCCAGGGGGAGAGAGAGGGGGGCCGGGGGCAGAGAGAGGGGAGCCGTTGGCAGAGAGAGGGGGGCCGGGGGCAGAGAGAGGGGGGCCAGGGGCAGAGAGAGGGGGGCCAGGGGGAGAGAGAGGGGGGCTGCGGGGAGAGAGAGGGGGCCGGGGGGAGAGAGAGGGGGGCCGGGGCGATAAGAGAGGGGGGCTGGTGGGAGAGAGAGGGGGGCCGTGGGATAGAGAAGGGGGCCGTGGAGAGAGAGAGGGGTGCCGTGGGGAGAGAGAGGGGGGCCGTGGGGAGAGAGAGGGGGGCCGTGGGGAGAGAGAGGGGGGCCGGGGGAGAGAGAGGGGGGCCGGGGGAAGAGAGAGGGGGGCCGAGGGCAGAGAGAGGGGGGCCGGGGGCAGAGAGAGGGGGGCCGGGGGAGAGAGAGGGGGGCCGGGGGGAGAGAGAGGGGGGCCGGGGGGAGAGAGAGGGGGGCCGTGGGGAGAGAGAAGGGGGCCGTGCGGAGAGAGAGGGGAGCCGGGGGGAGAGAGAGGAGGGCCGGCGGGAGAGAGAGGGGGGCCGTGGGGAGAAAGAGGGGGGCCAGGGGGAGAGAGAGGGGGGCCGTGGGGAGAGATAGGGGGGCCGTGGGGAGAGAGAGGGGGGCCGTGGGGAGAGAGAAGGGAGCCGTGGGGAGAGAGAAAGGGGCCGTGTGGAGAGAGAGAGGGGCCATGTGAAGAGAGAGGGGGGCCGGGGGGAGAGAGAGGGGGGCCGGGGGCAGAGAGAGGGGGGCCGGGGGAAGAGAGGGGGGGCCGGGGGGATAGAGAGGGGGGCCAGGGGCAGAGAGAAGGGGGTCGGGGGGAGAGAGAGGGGAGCCGGGGGGAGAGAGAGGGGGGCCGGGGGGAGAGAGAGGGGGGCCGGGGCGAGAGAGAGGGGGGGCCGTGGGGAGAGAGAAGGGGGCCGTGGAGAGAGAGGGGGGCCGTGGTAAGAGAGAGGGTGGCCGTGGGGAGAGAGAAAGGGGCCGTGTGGAGAGAGAGGGGGGCCGTGTGAAGAGAGAGGGGGGCTGGGGGGAGAGAGAGGGGGGCCGGGGCAGAGAGAGGGGGGCCGGGGGGAGAGAGAGGGGGGCCGTGGGGATAGAGAGGGGGCTGGGGGCAGAGAGAGGGGGGCCGAGGGCAGAGAGAGGGGGGATAGGGCAGATAGAGGGGGCCCAGGGGCAGAGAGAGGGGGGCCGGAGGGAGAGAGAGGGGGGCCGGGGGCCGAGAGAGGGGGGCCAGGGGCAGAGAGAGGGGGGCCGGGGGTAGAGAGAGGGGGCCGGGAAGAGAGAGAGGGGGGCCGGGGTGAGAGAGAGGGGGGCCGGGGGGAGAGAGAAGGGGGCCGGGGGGAGAGAGAGGGGGGCCAGGGTGAGAGAGAGGGGGGCCGGCGGGAGAGAGAGGGGGGGCGGTGGGAGAGAGAGGTCGGCCAGGGGGAGAGAGAGGGGGGCCGGGTGAAGAGAGAGGGGGCCGGGGGGAGAGAGAGGGGTGCCGGGGGCAGAGAGAGGGGGGCCGGGGGGGAGAGAGAGGGGGGCCGTGGGGATAGAGAGGGGTGCCGGGGGCAGAGAGAGGGGGGCCGAGGGCAGAGAGAGGGGGGACAGGGCAGATAGAGGGGGCCCGGGGGCAGAGAGAGGGGGGCCGGAGGGAGAGAGAGGGGGGCCGGGGGCCGAGAGAGGGGGGCCGGGGGCAGAGAGAGGGGGCCGGGGGTAGAGAGAGGGGGGCCGGGAAGAGAAAGAGGGGGGCCGGGGTGAGAGAGAGGGGGGCCGGGGGGGAGAGAGAAGGGGGCCGGCGGGATAGAGAGGGGGGCCGGTGGGAGAGAGAGGTCGGCCAGGGGGAGAGAGAGGGGGGCTGGGGGGAGAGAGAGGGGGGCCGCGGGGAGAAAGAGGGGGGCCCGGGGGCAGAGTAGGGGGGCCGGGGGCAGAGAGAGTGGGGCCGGGGGCAGAGAGAGGGGGGCCGGGGGGAGAGACAGGGGGGCCGGGAGCAGAGAGAGGGGGGCCGTGGGCAGAGAGAGGGGGGCCGGGGGCAGAGAGAGGGGGGCCCGGGGGTGGAGAGAGGGGGCCGGGGGCAGAGAGAGGGGGGCCAGGGGGAGAGAGAGGGGGGCTGCGTGGAGAGAGAGGGGGCCGGGGGGAGTGAGAGGGGGGCCGGGGCGAGAGGGAGGGGGGCCGGTGGGAGAGAAAGGGGGCCGTGGGGAGAGAGAAGGGGGCCGTGGAGAGAGAGGGGGGCCGTGGGGAGAGAGAGGGGGGCCGTGGGGAGAGAGAGGGGGGCCGTGGGGAGAGAGAGGGGGGCCGGGGGAGAGAGAGGGGGGCCGGGGGCAGAGAGGGTGGGGCCGGGGCAGAGAGGGGGGGCCGAGGGCAGAGAGAAGGGGGGCCGGGGGCAGAGAGAGGGGGCCGGGGGCAGAGAGAGGGGGCCCGGGGCAGAGAGAGGGGGGCCGGGGGGAGAGAGAGGGCGGCCGGGGGGAGAGAGAGGGGGGCCGGGGGGAGAGAGGGGGGGACCGGGGAGAGAGACAGGGGGGCTGGGGGGAGAGAGAGGGGGGCCGGGGGCAGAGAGAGGGGGGCCCGGGGCAGAGAGAGGGGGGCCGGGGCGAGAGAGAGGGGTGCCGGGGAGAGAGAAAGGGGGGCCGGTGGGAGAGAAAGGGGGGGCCGGGTGGAGAGAGAGGGGGGCCGGGGGGAGAGAGAGGGCGATCGGGGGGAGAGAGAGGGGGGCCGGGGGGAGAGAGGGGCACGGGGAGAGAGAGAGGGGGCTGGTGGAGAGAGAGGGGGGCCGGGGGCAGAGAGAGGGGGGCCGGGGGCAGAGAGAGGGGGGCCGGGGGCAGAGAGAGGTGGGCCGGGAAGAGAGAGAGGGGGCCAGGGGGAGAGAGAGGGGGGCCGGGGGGAGAGAGAGGGGGGCCGGGGGGAGAGAGAGGGGAGCCGGCGGGAGAGAGAGGGGGGCCGGCGGGAGAGAGATGGGGGCCAGGGGGAGAGAGAGGGGGGCCGGGGGGAGAGAGAGGGGGGCCGGGGGGAGAGAGAGGGGGGCCCGGGGGTAGAGAGAGGGGGGCCGGGGGAGAGAGGGGGCCGGGGGCAGAGAGAGGGGGGCCGGGGGGAGAGACAGGGGAGCCGGGGGCAGAGAGAGGGGGGCCGGGGGCAGAGAGAGGGGAGCCGTTGGCAGAGAGAGGGGGGCCGGGGGCAGAGAGAGGGGGGCCGGGGGCAGAGAGAGGGGGGCCAGGGGGAGAGAGAGGGGGGCTGCGGGGAGAGAGAGGGGGCCGGGGGGAGAGAGAGGGGGGCCGGGGCGATAAGAGAGGGGGGCTGGTGGGAGAGAGAGGGGGGCCGTGGGGATAGAGAAGGGGGCCGTGGAGAGAGAGAGGGGTGCCCGTGGGGAGAGAGAGGGGGGCCGTGGGGAGAGAGAGGGGGCCGTGGGGAGAGAGAGGGGGGCCGGCGGGAGAGAGAGGGGGCCGGGGGAAGAGAGAGGGGGGCCGAGGGCAGAGAGAGGGGGGCCGGGGGCAGAGAGAGGGGGGCCGGGGGGAGAGAGAGGGGGCCGGGGGGGAGAGAGAGGGGGGCCGGGGGGAGAGAGAGGGGGGCCGTGGGGAGAGAGAAGGGGGCCGTGCGGAGAGAGAGGGGAGCCGGGGGGAGAGAGAGGGGGGCCGGCGGGAGAGAGAGGGGGCCGTGGGGAGAGAGAGGGGGGCCGGCGGGAGAGAGAGGGGGCCGGGGGAAGAGAGAGGGGGGCCGAGGGGCAGAGAGAGGGGGGCCGGGGGCAGAGAGAGGGGGGCCGGGGGGAGAGAGAGGGGGGCCGGGGGGAGAGAGAGGGGGGCCGTGGGGAGAGAGAAGGGGGCCGTGCGGAGAGAGAGGGGAGCCGGGGGAGAGAGAGGGGGGCCGGCGGGAGAGAGAGGGGGGCCGTGGGGAGAAAGAGGGGGGCCAGGGGGAGAGAGAGGGGGGCCGGGGGGAAAGAGATGGGGGCCGTGGGGAGAGAGAGGGGGGCCGTGGGGAGAGAGAGGGGGGCCGTGGGGAGAGAGAGGGGGGCCGTGGGGAGAGAGAAAGGGGCCGTGTGGAGAGAGAGAGGGGCCATGTGAAGAGAGAGGGGGGCCGGGGGGAGAGAGAGGGGGGCCGGGGGCAGAGGAGAGGGGGGCCGGGAGAAGAGAGAGGGGGGCCGGGGGGATAGAGAGGGGGGCCAGGGGCAGAGAGAAGGGGGCCGGGGGGAGAGAGAGGGGGGCCGGGGGAGAGAGAGGGGGGCCGGGGGGAGAGAGAGGGGGGCCGGGGCGAGAGAGAGGGGGGCCGTGGGGAGAGAGAAGGGGCCGTGGAGAGAGAGGGGGGCCGTGGTGAGAGAGAGGGGGGCCGTGTGGGGAGAGAGAGGGGGCCGGGGGGAGAGAGAGGGGGGCCGGGGGCAGAGAGAGGGGGGCTGGGGGCAGAGAGAGGGGGGCCGAGGGCAGAGAGAGGGGGCCGGGGCAGAGAGAGGGGGGCCAGGGGGAGAGAGAGGGGGGCCGGGGGAGAGAGAGGGGGGCTGGGGTAGAGAGAGGGGGGCCAGGCGGAGAGAGAGGGGGCCGTGGGGAGAGAGAGGGGAGCCAGGGGGAAAGAGAAGGGTCCGTGGGGAGAGAGAGGGGGGCCGTGGGGAGAGAGAGGGGGGCCGTGGGGAGAGAGAAAAGGGCCGTGTGGAGAGAGAGGGGGGGCCGTGTGAAGAGAGAGGGGGCCGGGGGGAGAGAGAGGGGGCCGGGGGGATAGAGAGGGGGGCCGGGGGCAGAGAGATTGGGGCCGGGGGGAGAGAGAGGGGGGCCGGTGGGAGAGAGAGGGGGGCCGTGGGGAGAGAGAAGGGGGCCGTGGAGAGAGAGGGGGGGCCGTGGGGAGAGAGAGGGGGGCCGTGGGGAGAGAGAGGGGGCCGGGGGGAAAGAGAGGGGGGCCGGGAGCAGAGAGAGGGGGCGGGGGCAGAGAGAGGGGGGCCGAGGGGATAGAGAGGGGGGCCGGGGGGAGAGAGAGAGGGGGGCCGGGGGAGAGAGAAGGGGGCGTGGAGAGAGAGGGGGGCCGGTGGTGAGAGAGAGGGGGGCCGTGGGGAGAGAGAGGGGGCCGGGGGAGAGAGAGGGGGGCCGGGGGCAGAGAGAGGGGGGCTGGGGGCAGAGAGAGGGGGGCCGAGGGCAGAGAGAGGGGGCCGGGGCAGAGAGAGGGGGCCAGGGGGAGAGAGAGGGGGGCCGGGGGGAGAGAGAGGGGGGCTGGGGTAGAGAGAGGGGGGCCATGCGGAGAGAGAGGGGGGCCGTGGGGAGAGAGAGGGGAGCCAGGGGGGAAAGAGAAGGGTCCGTGGGGAGAGAGAGGGGGGCCGTGGGGAGAGAGAGGGGGGCCGTGGGGAGAGAGAAAAGGGCCGTGTGGAGAGAGAGGGGGGGCCGTGTGAAGAGAGAGGGGGGCCGGGGGAGAGAGAGGGGGCCGGGGGGATAGAGAGGGGGGCCGGGGGCAGAGAGATTGGGGCCGGGGGGAGAGAGAGGGGGGGCCGGTGGGAGAGAGAGGGGGGCGTGGGAGAGAGAAGGGGGCCGTGGAGAGAGAGGGGGCCGTGGGGAGAGAGAGGGGGGCCGTGGGGAGAGAGAGGGGGCCGGGGGAAAGAGAGGGGGGCCGGGAGCAGAGAGAGGGGGGCGGGGGGCAGAGAGAGGGGGGCCGAGGGGATAGAGAGGGGGGCCGGGGGAGAGAAGGGGGGCCGGGGGAGAGAGAGGGGGGCCGGGGGAAGAGAGAGGGGGCCGAGGGCAGAGAGAGGGGGGCCGGGGGCAGAGAGAGGGGGCCGGGGGGAGAGAGAGGGGGGCCGGGGGGAGAGAGAGGGGGGCCGGGGGGAGAGAGAGGGGGCCGTGGGGGAGAGAGAAGGGGGCCGTGCGGAGAGAGAGGGGAGCCGGGGGGAGAGAGAGGGGGGCCGGCGGGAGAGAGAGGGGGGCCGTGGGGAGAAAGAGGGGGGCCAGGGGGGAGAGAGAGGGGGCCGGGGGGAAAGAGATGGGGGCCGTGGGGAGAGAGAGGGGGGCCGTGGGGAGAGAGAGGGGGCCGTGGGGAGAGAGAGGGGGGCCGTGGGGAGAGAGAAAGGGGCCGTGTGGAGAGAGAGAGGGGCCATGTGAAGAGAGAGGGGGGCCGCGGGGAGAGAGAGGGGGGCCGGGGGCAGAGAGAGGGGGGCCGGGAGAAGAGAGAGGGGGGCCGGGGGGATAGAGAGGGGGGCCAGGGCAGAGAGAAGGGGGCCGGGGGGAGAGAGAGGGGGGCCGGGGGGAGAGAGAGGGGGGCCGGGGGGAGAGAGAGGGGGCCGGGGCGAGAGAGAGGGGGGCCGTGGGGAGAGAGAAGGGGGCCGTGCGGAGAGAGAGGGAGCCGGGGGGAGAGAGAGGGGGGCCGGCGGGAGAGAGAGGGGGGCCGTGGGGAGAAAGAGGGGGGCCAGGGGGAGAGAGAGGGGGGCCGGGGGAAAGAGATGGGGGCCGTGGGGAGAGAGAGGGGGGCCGTGGGGAGAGAGAGGGGGCCGTGGGAGAGAGAGGGGGGCCGTGGGGAGAGAGAAAGGGGCCGTGTGGAGAGAGAGAGGGGCCATGTGAAGAGAGAGGGGGGCCGGGGGGAGAGAGAGGGGGGCCGGGGGCAGAGAGAGGGGGGCCGGGAGAAGAGAGAGGGGGGCCGGGGGGATAGAGAGGGGGCCAGGGGCAGAGAGAAGGGGGCCGGGGGGAGAGAGAGGGGGGCCGGGGGAGAGAGAGGGGGGCCGGGGGGAGAGAGAGGGGGGCCGGGGCGAGAGAGAGGGGGGCCGTGGGGAGAGAGAAGGGGGCCGTGGAGAGAGGGGGGCCGTGGTGAGAGAGAGGGGGGCCGTGGGGAGAGAGAGGGGGCCGGGGGGAGAGAGAGGGGGGCCGGGGGCAGAGAGAGGGGGGCTGGGGGCAGAGAGAGGGGGCCGAGGGCAGAGAGAGGGGGGCCGGGGGCAGAGAGAGGGGGCCAGGGGGAGAGAGAGGGGGGCCGGGGGAGAGAGAGGGGGGCTGGGGTAGAGAGAGGGGGGCCATGCGGAGAGAGAGGGGGGCCGTGGGGAGAGAGAGGGGAGCCAGGGGGAAAGAGAAGGGTCCGTGGGGAGAGAGAGGGGGGCCGTGGGGAGAGAGAGGGGGGCCGTGGGGAGAGAGAAAAGGGCCGTGTGAGAGAGAGAGGGGGGGCCGTGTGAAGAGAGAGGGGGGCCGGGGGAGAGAGAGGGGGCCGGGGGGATAGAGAGGGGGGCCGGGGGCAGAGAGATTGGGGCCGGGGGGAGAGAGAGGGGGCCGGTGGGAGAGAGAGGGGGGCCGTGGGGAGAGAGAAGGGGGCCGTGGAGAGAGAGGGGGGCCGTGGGGAGAGAGAGGGGGGCCGTGGG
Organism: Petromyzon marinus; assembly: GCF_048934315.1. NCBI lineage: Eukaryota > Metazoa > Chordata > Hyperoartia > Petromyzontiformes > Petromyzontidae > Petromyzon > Petromyzon marinus. Next base: position 12,765 of record NW_027423396.1, on the reverse strand, counting down.
GAGAGAGAGGGGGGCCGGGGGGAAAGAGAGGGGGGCCGGGAGCAGAGAGAGGGGGCGGGGGCAGAGAGAGGGGCCGAGGGGATAGAGAGGGGGGCCGGGGGGAGAGAGAAGGGGGCCGTGGAGAGAGAGGGGGGCCGTGGTGAGGAGGGGGGGCCGTGGGAGAGAGAGGGGCCGGGGGGGAGAGAGAGGGGGGCCGGGGGCAGAGAGAGGGGGGCTGGGGGCAGAGAGAGGGGGGCCGAGGGCAGAGAGAGGGGGGCCGGGGGCAGAGAGAGGGGGGCCAGGGGGAGAGAGAGGGGGGCCGGGGGGAGAGAGAGGGGGGCTGGGGTAGAGAGAGGGGGGCCATGCGGAGAGAGAGGGGGGCCGTGGGGAGAGAGAGGGGAGCCAGGGGGAAAGAGAAGGGTCCGTGGGGAGAGAGAGGGGGCCGTGGGGAGAGAGAGGGGGGCCGTGGGGAGAGAGAAAAGGGCCGTGTGGAGAGAGAGGGGGGGCCGTGTGAAGAGAGAGGGGGCCGGGGGGGAGAGAGAGGGGGCCGGGGGGGATAGAGAGGGGGGCCGGGGGCAGAGAGATTGGGGCCGGGGGAGAGAGAGGGGGGCCGGTGGGAGAGAGAGGGGGGCCGTGGGGAGAGAGAAGGGGGCCGTGGAGAGAGAGGGGGGCCGTGGGGAGAGAGAGGGGGGCCGTGGGGAGAGAGAGGGGGGCCGGGGGGAAAGAGAGGGGGCCGGGAGCAGAGAGAGGGGGGCGGGGGCAGAGAGAGGGGGGCCGAGGGGATAGAGAGGGGGGCCGGGGGGAGAGAGAGGGGGGCCGGGGGAGAGAGAGGGGGGCCGGGGGCAGAGAGAGGGGGGCCGGGGGCAGAGAGTGGGGGGCCGGGGGCAGAGAGAGGGGGGCCGGGGCGAGAGAGAGGGGGGCCGGGGAGAGAGAAAGGGGGGCCGGTGGGAGAGAAAGGGGGCCGGGTGGAGAGAGAGGGGGGCGGGGGGAGAGAGAGGGCGGCCGGGGGGAGAGAGAGGGGGGCCGGGGGGAGAGAGGGGGACCGGGGAGAGAGACAGGGGGCTGGGGGAGAGAGAGGGGGGCCGGGGGCAGAGAGAGGGGGGCGGGGGCAGAGAGAGGGGGGCCGGGGGCAGAGAGAGGGGGGCAGGGAAGAAGAGAGAGGGGGGCCGGGGGGAGAGAGAGGGGGGCCGGGGGGGAGAGAGAGGGTGGCCGGGGGGAGAGAGAGGGGGGCCGGGGGGAGAGAGAGGGGGGCCGGGGGGGAGAGAGAGGGGGGCCCGGGGGTAGAGAGAGGGGGGCCGGGGGTAGAGAGAGGGGGGCCGGGGGCAGAGAGAGGGGGGCCGGGGGGAGAGACAGGGGGGCCGGGGGCAGAGAGAGGGGGGCCGGGGGCAGAGAGAGGGGGCCGATGGCAGAGAGAGGGGGGCCGTTGGTAGAGAGAGGGGGGCCGGGGGCAGAGAGAGGGGGGCCAGGGGGAGAGAGAGGTGGGCTGCGGGGAGAGAGAGGGGCCGGGGGGAGAGAGAGGGGGGGCCGGGGCGAGAGAGAGGGGGGGCGGTGGGAGAGAGAGGGGCCCGTGGGATAGAGAAGGGGGCCGTGGAGAGAGAGAAGGGGGCCGTGGGGAGAGAGAGGGGGGCCGTGGGGAGAGAGAGGGGGGCCGTGGGGAGAGAGAGGGAGGGCCGGGGGGAGAGAGAGGGGGCTGGGGCCAGAGAGATGGGGGCCGGGGGAAGAGAGAGGGGGGCAGAGGGCAGAGGAGGGGGGCCGGGGGCAGAGAGAGGGGGGCCGGGGGCAGAGAGAGGGGGGCCGGGGGGAGAGAGAGGGGGGCCGGGGGGAGAGAGAGGGGGGCCGGGGGGAGAGAGAGGGGGGCCGGGGGGAGAGAGAGGGGGGCCGTGGGGAGAGAGAAGGGGGCCGTGGGGAGAGAGAGGGGAGCCGGGGGGAGAGAGAGGGGGGCCGGCGGGAGAGAGAGGGGGGCCGTGGGGAGAAAGAGGGGGGCCAGGGGGAGAGAGAGGGGGGCCGGTGGCAAAGAGAGGGGGGCCGTGGGGAGAGAGAGGGGGGCCGTGGGGAGAGAGAGGGGGGCCGTGGGGAGAGAGAGTGGGCCCGTGGGGAGAGAGAAAGGGGCCGTGTGGAGAGAGAGGGGGCCGTGGGAAGAGAGAGGGGGGCCGGGGGGAGAGAGAGGGGGGCCGGGGGCAGAGAGAGGGGGGCGGGGGAAGAGAGAGGAGGGCCGGGGGGGATAGAGAGGGGGGCCAGGGGCAGAGAGAAGGGGGCCGGGGGGAGAGAGAGGGGGGCCGGGGGGAGAGAGAGGGGGGCCGGGGGGAGAGAGAGGGGGGCGGGCGAGAGAGAGGGGGGCCGGTGGAGAGAGAGGGGGGCCGTGGGGAGAGAGAAGGGGGCCGTGGAGAGAGAGGGGGGCCGTGGTGAGAGAGAGGGGGCCGTGGGGAGAGAGAGGGGGGCGGGGCAGAGAGAGGGGGGCCGGGGGCAGAGAGAGAGGGGGGCCAGGGGGAGAGAGAGGGGGGCCGGGGGGAGAGAGAGGGGGCCGGGGTAGAGAGAGGGGGGCCGTGGGGGAGAGAGAGGGGGGCAGTGGGGAGAGAGAGAGGGAGCCGGGGGGAGAGAGAGGGGGGCCGGTGGGAGAGAGAGGGGGGCCGTGGGGAGAAAGAGGGGGGCCGGGGGGAGAGGAGGGGGGGCCGGGGGAAAGAGAGGGGGGCCGTGGGGAGAGAGCGGGGGGCCGTGGCCGAGAGAGGGGGGGCGTGGGGAGAGAGAAAAGGGCCGTGTGGAGAGAGAGGGGGGGCCGTGTGAAGAGAGAGGGGGGCCGGGGGGAGAGAGAGTGGGCCGGGGGGATAGAGAGGGGGGCCGGGGGCAGAGAGATTGGGGCCGGGGGGAGAGAGAGGGGGGCCGGTGGGAGAGAGAGTGGGGCCGTGGGAGAGAGAAGGGGGCCGTGGAGAGAGAGAGGGGGCCGTGGGGAGAGAGAGGGGGGCCGTGGGGAGAGAGAGGGGGGCTGGGGAGAAAGAGAGGGGGGCGGGAGCAGAGAGAGGGGGGCCGGGGGCAGAGAGAGGGGGGCCGAGGGCAGAGAGAGGGGGGCCGGGGGAAGAGAGAGGGGGGCCGAGGGCAGAGAGAGTGGGGCCGGGGGCAGAGAGAGGGGGGCCGGGGGCAGAGAGAGGGGGGCCGGGGGGAGAGAGAGGGGGGCCGGGGGAGAGAGAGGGGGCCGGGGGAGAGAGAGGAGGGCCGGGGGGATAGAGAGGGGGGCCGGGGGAGAGAGAGGGAGCGGGGGAGAGAGAGGGGGGCCGGGGGCAGAGAGAGGGGGGCCGGGGCAGAGAGAGGGGGGCCGAGGGCAGAGAGAGTGGGGCCGGGGGCAGAGAGAGGGGGGCCGGGGGCAGAGAGAGGGGGCCGGGGGAGAGAGAGGGGGGCCGGGGGGAGAGAGAGGGGGGCCGGGGGAGAGAGAGGGGGGCCGTGGGAGAGAGACGGGGGCCGTGGGGAGAGAGAGGGGAGCCGGGGGGAGAGAGAGGGGGGCCGGCGGGAGAGAGAGAGGGGGCCGTGTGAAGAGAGAGGGGGGCCGGGGCAGAGAGCAGCAGGCCTGGGGGAGAGGAGAGGGGGCCGGGGGGATAGAGAGGGGGGGCCGGGGGCAGAGAGAGGGGGGCCGGGGGGATCGAGAGGGGGGCCGGTTGGAGAGAGAGGGGGCCATGGGGAGAGAGAAGGGGGCCGTGGAGAGAGAGAGAGGGGGGCCGTGGGGAGAGAGAGGGGGGCCGTGGGAGAGCGAGGGGGGCCGGGGGGAGAGAGAGGGGGGCCGGGAGCAGAGAGAGGGGGGCCGGGGGCAGAGAGAGGGGGCCGAGGGCAGAGAGAGAGGGGCCGGGGGAAGAGAGAGGGGGGCCGGGGACAGAGAGAGGGGCGCCGGGGGAGAGAGGGGAGGGCTGGGGGGAGAGAGAGGGGGGCCGGGGGGAGAGAGAGGGGGGCCGGGGGGAGAGAGAGGGGGGCCATGGGGAGAGAGAGGGGGGCCGTGGCGAGAGAGAGGGGGGCCGTGGGGAGAGAGAAAAAGGGCCGTGTGAGAGAGAGAGGGGGGGGCCGTGTGAAGAGAGAGGGGGGCCGGGGGGAGAGAGAGGGGGGCCGGGGGGAGAGAGAGGGGGGCCATGGGGAGAGAGAGGGGGGCCGTGGGGAGAGAGAGGGGGCCGTGGGGAGAGAGAAAGGGGCCGTGTGGAGAGAGAGAGGGGCATGTGAAGAGAGAGGGGGGCTGGGGGGAGAGAGAGGGGGGCCGGGGGCAGAGAGAGGGGGGCCGGGGGAAGAGAGAGGGGGGCCGGGGGGATAGAGAGGGGGGCCAGGGGCAGAGAGAAGGGGGCCGGGGGGAGAGAGAGGGGGGCCGGGGGGAGAGAGAGGGGGCGCGGGGAGAGAGAGGGGGGCCGGGGCGAGAGAGAGGGGGGCCGTGGGAGAGAGAAGGGTGCCGTGGAGAGAGAGGGGGCCGTGGTGAGAGAGAGGGGGGCCGTGGGGAGAGAGAGGGGGCCGGGGGGAGAGAGAGGGGGGCCGGGGGCAGAGAGAGGGGGGCTGGGGGCAGAGAGAGGGGGGCCGAGGGCAGAGAGAGGGGGGCCGTGGGCAGAGAGAGGGGGGCCAGGGGGAGAGAGAGGGGGGCCGGGGGGAGAGAGAGGGGGGCTGGGGTAGAGAGAGGGGGGCCATGCGGAGAGAGAGGGGGGCGTGGGGAGAGAGAGGGGAGCCAGGGGGAAAGAGAAGGGTCCGTGGGGAGAGAGAGGGGGCCGTGGGGAGAGAGAGGGGGGGCCGTGGGGAGAGAGAAAAGGGCCGTGTGGAGAGAGAGGGGGGGCCGTGTGAAGAGAGAGGGGGGCCGGGGGAGAGAGAGGGGGCCGGGGGGATAGAGAGGGGGGCCGGGGCAGAGAGAGGGGGGCCGGGGGGATAGAGAGGGGGGCCAGGGGCAGAGAGAAGGGGGCCGGGGGGAGAGAGGGGGGCCGGGGGGAGAGAGAGGGGGGCCGGGGGGAGAGAGAGGGGGGCCGGGGCGAGAGAGAGGGGGGCCGTGGGAGAGAGAAGGGGGCCGTGGAGAGAGAGGGGGGCGTGGTGAGAGAGAGGGGGGCCGTGGGGAGAGAGAGGGGGCCGGGGGGAGAGAGAGGGGTGCCGGGGGCAGAGAGAGGGGGGCTGGGGGCAGAGAGAGGGGGGCGAGGGCAGAGAGAGGGGGGCCGGGGGCAGAGAGAGGGGGGCCAGGGGGAGAGAGAGGGGGCCGGGGGAGAGAGAGGGGGGCTGGGGTAGAGAGAGGGGGGCCATGCGGAGAGAGAGGGGGCCGTGGGGAGGAGAGAGGGGAGCCAGGGGGAAAGAGAAGGGCCGTGGGGAGAGAGAGGGGGGCCGTGGGGAGAGAGAGGGGGGCCGTGGGGAGAGAGAAAAGGGCCGTGTGGAGAGAGAGGGGGGGCCGTGTGAAGAGAGAGGGGGGCCGGGGGGAGAGAGAGGGGCCGGGGGGATAGAGAGGGGGGCCGGGGGCAGAGAGAGGGGGGCCGTGGGGAGAGAGAGGGGGGGCCGTGGGGAGAGAGAGGGGGGCCGGGGGGAAAGAGAGGGGGGCCGGGAGCAGAGAGAGGGGGGCGGGGGCAGAGAGAGGGGGGCCGAGGGGATAGAGAGGGGGGCCGGGGGGAGAGAGAGGGGGGCCGGGGGGAGAGAGAGGGGGGCGGGGGCAGAGAGAGGGGGGCCGGGGGCAGAGAGTGGGGGGCCGGGGGCAGAGAGAGGGGGGCCGGGGCGAGAGAGAGGGGGGCCGGGGAGAGAGAAAGGGGGGCCGGTGGGAGAGAAAGGGGGGCCGGGTGGAGAGAGAGGGGGGCCGGGGGGAGAGAGAGGGCGGCCGGGGGGAGAGAGAGGGGGCCGGGGGGAGAGAGGGGGACCGGGGAGAGAGACAGGGGGGCTGGGGGAGAGAGAGGGGGGCGGGGGGCAGAGAGAGGGGGGGGGGCAGAGAGAGGGGGCCGGGGCAGAGAGAGGGGGGCCGGGAAGGAGAGAGAGGGGGGCCGGGGGAGAGAGAGGGGGCCGGGGGAGAGAGAGGGTGGCCGGGGGAGAGAGAGGGAGCCGGCGGGAGAGAGAGGGGGACCGCGGGAGAGAGATGGGGGCCAGGGGGAGAGAGAGGGGGCCGGGGGGAGAGAGAGGGGGGCCGGGGGGAGAGGGGAGAGAGGGGGCCCGGGGGTAGAGAGAGGGGGGCCGGGGTAGAGAGAGGGGGGCCGGGGGCAGAGAGAGGGGGGCCGGGGGGAGAGACAGGGGCGCGGGGGCAGAGAGAGGGGGGCCGGGAGCAGAGAGAGGGGGGCCGATGGCAGAGGAGAGGGGGCCGTTGGTAGAGAGAGGGGGGCCGGGGGCAGAGAGAGGGGGCCAGGGGGAGAGAGAGGTGGGGCTGCGGGGAGAGAGAGGGGGCCGGGGGGAGAGAGAGGGGGGGCCGGGGCGAGAGAGAGGGGGGGGCGGTGGGAGAGAGAGGGGGGCCGTGGGGATAGAGAAGGGGGCCGTGGAGAGAGAGAAGGGGGCCGTGGGGAGAGAGAGGGGGGCCGTGGGGAGAGAGAGGGGGGCCGTGGGGAGAGAGAGGAGGGCCGGGGGGAGAGAGAGGGGGGCTGGGGCCAGAGAGATGGGGGCCGGGGGAAGAGAGAGGGGGGCCGAGGGCAGAGAGAGGGGGGCCGGGGGCAGAGAGAGGGGGGCCGGGGGCAGAGAGAGGGGGGGCGGGGGGAGAGAGAGGGGAGGCCGGGGGAGAGAGAGGGGGGCCGGGGGAGAGAGAGGGGGGCCGGGGGGAGAGAGAGGGGGGCCGTGGGGAGAGAGAAGGGGGCCGTGGGGAGAGAGAGGGGAGCCGGGGGGAGAGAGAGGGGGGCCGGCGGGAGAGAGGGGGCCGTGGGGAGAAAGAGGGGGGCCAGGTGGAGAGAGAGGGGGGCCGGTGGCAAAGAGAGGGGGGCCGTGGGGAGAGAGAGGGGGGCCGTGGGAGAGAGAGGGGGGCCGTGGGGAGAGAGAGTGGGCCGTGGGGAGAGAGAAAGGGGCCGTGTGGAGAGAGAGGGGGCCGTGTGAAGAGGAGAGGGGGCCGGGGGGAGAGAGAGGGGGGCCGGGGGCAGAGAGAGGGGGGCCGGGAAGAGAGAGGAGGGCCGGGGGATAGAGAGGGGGGCCAGGGGCAGAGAGAAGGGGGCCGGGGGGAGAGAGAGGGGGGCCGGTGGAGAGAGAGGGGGCCGTGGGGAGAGAGAAGGGGCCGTGGAGAGAGAGGGGGGCCGTGGTGAGAGAGAGGGGGGCCGTGGGGAGAGAGAGGGGGCCGTGGGCAGAGAGAGGGGGGCCGGGGGCAGAGAGAGGGGGGCCAGGGGGAGAGAGAGGGGGCCGGGGGGAGAGAGAAGGGGGCCGGGGTAGAGAGAGGGGGCCGTGGGGAGAGAGAGGGGGCAGTGGAGAGAGAGAGGGGAGCCGGGGGAGAGAGAGGGGGGCCGGTGGGAGAGAGAGGGGGGCCGTGGGGAGAAAGAGGGGGGCTGGGGGGGAGGAGAGGGGGCCGGGGGAAAGAGAGGGGGGCCGGCGGGAGAGAGAGGGGGGCCGTGGGGAGAAAGAGGGGGCCAGGTGGAGAGAGAGGGGGGCCGGTGGCAAAGAGAGGGGGCCGTGGGGAGAGAGAGGGGGCCGTGGGGAGAGAGAGGGGGGCCGTGGGGAGAGAGAGTGGGCCGTGGGGAGAGAGAAAGGGGCCGTGTGGAGAGAGAGGGGCCGTGTGAAGAGAGAGGGGGGACGGGGGGAGAGAGAGGGGGCCGGGGGCAGAGAGAGGGGGCCGGGGAAGAGAGAGGAGGGCCGGGGGATAGAGAGGGGGGCCAGGGCAGAGAGAAGGGGGGCCGGGGGAGAGAGAGGGGGGCCGGGGGGAGAGAGAGGGGGGCCGGGGGGGAGAGAGAGGGGGGCCGGGCGAGAGAGAGGGGGGCCGGTGGAGAGAGAGGGGGGCCGTGGGGAGAGAGAGGAGGGGGCCGTGGAGAGAGAGGGGGCCGTGGTGAGAGAGAGGGGGGCCGTGGGAGAGAGAGGGGGGCCGTGGGCAGAGAGAGGGGGGCCGGGGGCAGAGAGAGGGGGACAGGGGGAGAGAGAGGGGGGCCGGGGGGAGAGAGAGGGGGCCGGGTAGAGAGAGGGGGCCGTGGGGAGAGAGAGGGGGGCAGTGGGGAGAGAGAGGGGAGCCGGGGGGAGAGAGAGGGGGGCCGGTGGCAGAGAGAGGGGGGCCGTGGGGAGAAAGAGGGGGGCCGGGGGGAGAGAGAGGGGGCCGGGGGTAAAGAGAGGGGGGCCGTGGGGAGAGAGCGGGGGGCCGTGGCGAGAGAGAGGGGGGCCGTGGGGAGAGAGAAAAGGGCCGTGTGGAGAGAGAGGGGGGGGGCCGTGTGAAGAGAGAGGGGGGCCGGGGGGAGAGAGAGGGGGCCGGGGGGATAGAGAGGGGGCCGGGGGCAGAGAGATTGGGGCCGGGGGGAGAGAGAGGGGGGCCGGTGGGAGAGAGAGGGGGGCCGTGGGGAGAGAGAAGGGGGCCGTGGAGAGAGAGAGGGGGGCCATGGGGAGAGAGAGGGGGCCGTGGGGAGAGAGAGGGGGGCTGGGGGGAAAGAGAGGGGGGCCGGGAGCAGAGAGAGGGGGGCCGGGGGCAGAGAGAGGGGGGCCGAGGGCAGAGAGAGGGGGGCCGGGGGGAAGAGAGAGGGGGGCAGGGGGCAGAGAGAGGGAGGGCCGGGGGGAGAGAGAGGAGGGCCGGGGGGATAGAGAGGGGGGCCGGGGGGAGAGAGAGGGGGCCGGGGGGAGAGAGAGGGGGGCCGGGGGCAGAGAGAGGGGGGCCGGGGGCAGAGAGAGGGGGCCGAGGGCAGAGAGAGTGGGGCCGGGGGCAGAGAGAGGGGGGCGGGGGCAGAGAGAGGGGGGCCGGGGGGAGAGAGAGAGGGGGGCCGGGGGGAGAGAGAGGGGGGCGGGGAGAGAGAGGGGGGCCGTGGGGAGAGAGAGGGGGCCGTGGGGAGAGAGAGGGGAGCCGGGGGGAGAGAGAGGGGGGCCGGCGGGAGAGAGAGGGGGGCCGTGGGGAGAGAGAAAAGGGCCTGGTGGAGAGAGAGGGGGCCGTGTGAAGAGAGAGGGGGGCCGGGGGCAGAGAGCAGCAGGCCTGGGGAGAGAGAGGGGGCCGGGGGGATAGAGAGGGGGGCCGGGGGCAGAGAGAGGGGGGCCGTGGGGATCGAGAGGGCGGCCGGTGGGAGAGAGAGGGGGGCCACGGGGAGAGAGAAGGGGGCCGTGGAGAGAGAGAGGGGGGCGTGGGGAGAGAGAGGGGGGCCGTGGGGAGAGCGAGGGTGGCCGGGGGGAGAGAGAGGGGGGCCGGGAGCAGAGAGAGGGGGGCCGGGGGCAGAGAGAGGGGGCCGAGGGCAGAGAGAGGAGGGCTGGGGGGAGAGAGAGGGGGGCCGGGGGGAGAGAGAGGGGGGCCGGGGGGGAGAGAGGGGGGCCATGGGGAGAGAGAGGGGGCCGTGGCGAGAGAGAGGGGGCCGTGGGGAGAGAGAAAAGGGGCCGTGTGGAGAGAGAGGGGGGGGCCGTGTGAAGAGAGAGGGGGGCCGGGGGGAGAGAGAGGGGGCCGGGGGGATAGAGAGGGGGGCCGGGGGCAGAGAGATTGGGGCCGGGGGGAGAGAGAGGGGGGCCGGTGGGAGAGAGAGGGGGGCCGTGGTGAGAGAGAAGGGGGCCGTGGAGAGAGAGAGGGGGGCCGTGGGGAGAGAGAGGGGGCCGTGGGGAGAGAGAGGGGGGCTGGGGGGAAGAGAGGGGGGCCGGGAGCAGAGAGAGGGGGGCCGGGGGCAGAGAGAGGGGGGCCGAGGGCAGAGAGAGGGGGGCCGGGGAAGAGAGAGGGGGGCCGGGGGCAGAGAGAGGAGGGCCGGGGGGGAGAGAGAGGAGGGCCGGGGGGATAGAGAGGGGGCCGGGGGGAGAGCGAGGGGGGCCGGGGGGAGAGAGAGGGGGGCGGGGGGCAGAGAGAGGGGGGCCGGGGGCAGAGAGAGGGGGGCCGAGGGCAGAGAGAGGGGGGCCGGGGGAAGAGAGAGGGGGGCCGGGGGCAGAGAGAGGAGGGCCGGGGGGGAGAGAGAGGAGGGCGGGGGGATAGAGAGGGGGGCCGGGGGGAGAGCGAGGGGGGCCGTGGGGAGAGAGAGGGGGGCCTTGGGGAGAGAGAGGGGGGCCGTGGGGAGAGAGAAAAGGGCCGTGTGGAGAGAGAGGGGGGCCGTGTGAAGAGGAGAGGGGGGCCGGGGGGAGAGAGAGGGGGGCCGGGGGCAGAGAGCGGGAGGCCGGGGGGAGAGAGAGGGGCCGGGGGGGATAGAGAGGGGGGCCGGGGGCAGAGAGAGGGGGGCCGGGGGGGATCGAGAGGGGGGCCGGTGGGAGAGAGAGGGGGGCCATGGGGAGAGAGAAGTGGGCCGTGGAGAGAGAGAGGGGGGCCGTGGGAGAGAGAGGGGGGCCGTGGGGAGAGAGAGGGGGGCCGGGGGAGAGAGAGGGGGCCCGGGAGCAGAGAGAGGGGGGCCGGGGCAGAGAGAGGGGGGCCGAGGGCAGAGAGAGGGGGGCCGGGGAATAGAGAGGGGGGCCGGGGACAGAGAGAGGGAGGCCGGGGGGAGAGAGAGGAGGGCTGGGGGGAGAGAGAGGGGGGCCGGGGGGAGAGAGAGGGGGGCCGGGGGGAGAGAGAGGGGGCCGTGGGGAGAGAGAGGGGGGCCGTGGGGAGAAAGAGGGCAGCCGGGGGGAGAGCGAGGGGGGCCGGCGGGCGAGAGAGAGGGGCCGTGGGGAGAAAGAGGGGGGCCTGGGGGAGAGAGAGGGGGGCCGGGGGGAAAGAGAGGGGGGCCGTGGGGAGAGAGAGGGGGGCCGTGGGGAGAGAGAGGGGGCCGTGGGGGAGAGAGAGGGGGGCCGTGGGGAGAGAGAAAGGGGCCGTGTGGAGAGAGAGGGTGGCCGTGTAAAAAAAGAGGGGGGCTGGGGGGAGAGAGAGGAGGGCCGGGGGCAGAGAGAGGGGGGCCGGGGGGAGAGAGAGGGGGGCCGGGGGGATAGAGAGGGGGGCCGGGGGCAGAGAGAGGGGGGCCGGGGGGAGAGGAGAGGGGGGCCGGGGGAGAGAGAGGGGGGCAGGGGGGAGAGAGAGGGGGCCGGGGGGAAAGAGAGGGAGGCCAGGGCGAGAGAGAGGGGGCCGGTGGGAGAGAGAGGGGGGCCGTGGGGAGAGAGAAGGGGGCCGTGGAGAGAGAGAGGGGGGCCGTGGGGAGAGAGAGGGGGGCCGTGGGGAGAGAGAGGGGGGCCGGGGGCAGAGAGAGGGGGGCCGGGGGCAGAGAGAGGGGGGCCGGGGAGAGAGAGAGGGGGGCCGGGGGGAGAGAGAGGGGGGCTGGGGGGAGAGAGAGGGGGTCCGTGGGTAGAGAGAGGGGGGCCGTGGGGAGAGAGAGGGGGGCCGTGGGGGAGAGAGGGGAGCCGGGGGTAGAGAGAGGGGGGCCGGCGGGAGAGAGAGGGGGGCCGTGGGGAGAAAGAGAGGGGGCAGGGGGGAGAGAGAAGGGGGCCAGGGGGAAAGAGAGGGGGGCCGTGGGGAGAGAGAGGGGGGCCGTGGGGAGAGAGAGGGGGGCCGTGGGGAGAGAGAGGGGGACCGGGGGGAGAGAGAGAGGGGCCGGGGGAGAGAGAGAGGGGGGCCGGCCGGGGGAGAGAGAGGGGGGCCGGGGGGGAGAGAGAGGGGGGCGCGCGGAGAGAGAGGGGGGCCGGGGGGAGAGAGAGGGGGCCCGGGGGGAGAGAGAGAGGGGCCGGGGGGCAGAGAGAGGGGGGAGAGAGAGGGGGGCAGGGGGAGAGAGAGGGGGGCCGGGGAGAGAGAGAGGGGGGCCGTGGGGAGAGAGAGGGGGGCCGTGGGGAGAGAGAGGGGGGCCGTGGGGAGAGAGAGGGAGGCCGTGGGGAGAGAGAGGGGGGCCGGGGGGAGAGAGAGGGGGGCCGGGGGGAGAGAGAGGGGGGAGGTGGGAAAGAGAGGGGGGCCGGGGAGAGAGAGAGGGGGCCGGGGGGAGAGAGAGAGGGGGCCGGTGGGAGAGAGAGGGGGGCCGGGGGGAGAGAGAGGGGGGCCGGGGGCAGAGAGAGGGGGGGCCGGGGGGACAGAGTGGCGGGCCAGAGGGAGAGAGAGGGTGGCCGGGGGGAGAGAGAGGGGGGGCCGGGGGGGATAGAGAGGGGGGCCGGGGGCAGAGAGAGGGGGGCCGGGGGAGAGAGAGGGGGCCGGGGGAGAGAGAGGGGAGCCGGGGGGAGAGAGAGGCGGGCCGGGGGGAGAGAGAGGGGGGCCGGGGGGAGAGAGAGGGGGGCCGGGGTGATAGAGAGGGGGGCCGGGGGCAGAGAGAGGGGGGCCGGGGGGAGAGAGAGGGGGGCCGGGGGGAGAGAGAGGGGGGCCGGGGGCAGAGAGAGGAGGGGCCAGGGGGAGTGAGAGGGGGGCCGGCGGGAGAGAGAGGGGGGCCGGGGGAGAGAGAGGGGGGCCGGCGGGGAGAGAGAGGGGGCCGGGGGGAGAGAGAGGGGGGCCGGGGGGAGAGAGAGGCGGGGCCGGGGGAGAGAGAGGGGGGCCGGGGGGAGAGAGAGCGGGCCGGGGGAGAGGAGAGGGGGGCCTGGGGGAGAGAGGGGGGGCCGGGGGCAGAGAGAGGGGGGCCGGGGGGACAGAGAGGCGGGCCGGGGGGAGAAAGAGGGGGGCCGTGGGGAGAGAGACGGGGGCCGTGGGGAGAAAGAGAGGGGGCAGGGGGGAGAGAGAAGGGGGCCAGGGGGAAAGAGAGGGGGGCCGTGGGGAGAGAGAGGGGGGCCGTGGGGAGAGAGAGGGGGCCGTGGGGAGAGAGAGGGGGACCGGGGGGAGAGAGAGAGGGGCCGGGGGGAGAGAGAGGGGGGCCGGGGGGAGAGAGAGGGGGGCCGGGGGGAGAG
>NW_027423395.1:0-89872 GCF_048934315.1 Petromyzon marinus | reverse complement strand
CTCCCCCCGGCCCCCCTCTTTCTCCCCACGGTCCCCCTCTCTCGCCCGCTGGCCCCCCTCTCTCTCCCCCCGGCTCCCCTCTCTCTCCCCACGGCCCCCCTCTCTCTCCCCATGGCCCCCCTCTCTCTTCCCCCGGCCCCCCTCTCTCTCCCCCCGGCCGACCTCTCTCTCCCCCCAGCCCTCCTCTCTCTCCCCCCGCCCCCCCTCTCTCTGCCCCCGGCCCCCCTCTCTCTTCCCCCGGCCCCCCTCTCTCTGCCCTCGGCCCCCCTCTCTCTGCCCCCTGCCCCCCTCTCTCTGCTCCCGGCCCCCCTCTTTCTCCCCCCGGCCCCCCTCGCTCTCCCCACGGCCCCCCTCTCTCTCCCCACGGCCCCCCTCTCTCTCTCCACGGCCCCTTTCTCTCTCCCCATGGCCCCCCTCTCTCTCCCACCGGCCCCCCTCTCGATCCCCCCGGCCCCCCTCTCTCTGCCCCCGGCCCCCCTCTCTATCCCCACGGCCCCCTCTCTCTCCCCCAGGCCTGCTGCTCTCTGCCCCCGGCCCCCCTCTCTCTCCCCCCGGCCGCCCTCTCTCTTCACACGGCCCCCTCTCTCTCCACACGGCCCTTTTCTCTCTCCCCACGGCCCCCTCTCTCTCCCCAAGGCCCCCCTCTCTCTCCCCACGGCCCCCCTCTCTCTCCACACGGCCCCCTCTCTTTCCCACCGGCCCCCCTCTCTCTCCCCCCGGCCCCCCTCTTTCTCCCCACAGCCCCCCTCTCTCTCCCGCCGGCCCCCCTCTCTCTCCCCCCGGCTCCCCTCTCTCTCCCCACGGCCCCCCTCTCTCTCCCCACGGCCCCCCTCTCTCTCCCCCGGCCCCCCTCTCTCTCCCCCCGGCCCCCCTCTCTCTCCCCCCGGCCCCCCTCTCTCTGCCCCCGGCCCCCCTCTCTCTGCCCCCGGCCCCACTCTCTCTGCCCTCGGCCCCCCTCTCTCTGCCCCCGGCCCCCCTCTCTCTGCCCCCGGCCCCCCTCTCTCTCCCCCCGGCCCCCCTCGCTCTCCCCCCGGCCCCCCTCTCTATCCCCCCGGCCCTCCTCTCTCTCCCCCCGGCCCTCCTCTCTCTGCCCCCGGCCCCCCTCTCTCTTCCCCCGGCCCCCCTCTCTCTGCCCTCGGCCCCCCTCTCTCTGCCCCCGGCCCCCCTCTCTCTGCTCCCGGCCCCCCTCTCTTTCCCCCCAGCCCCCCTCTCTCTCCCCACGGCCCCCCTCTCTCTCCCCACGGCCCCCCTCTCTCTCTCCACGGCCCCCTTCTCTCTCCCCACGGCCCCCCTCTCTCTCCCACCGGCCCCCCTCTCTCTCCCCCCGGCCCCAATCTCTCTGCCCCCGGCCCCCCTCTCTATCCCCCCGGCCCCCTCTCTCTCCCCCCGGCCCCCCTCTCTCTTCACACGGCCCCCCCCTCTCTCTCCACACGGCCCTTTTCTCTCTCCCCACGGCCCCCCTCTCTCTCGCCACGGCCCCCCTCTCTCTCCCCATGGCCCCCCTCTCTCTCCCCCCGGCCCCCCTCTCTCTCCCCCCGGCCCCCCTCTCTCTCCCCCCAGCCCTCCTCTCTCTCCCCCCGGCCCCCCTCTCTCTGCCCCCGGCCCCCCTCTCTCTTCCCCCGGCCCCCCTCTCTCTGCCCTCGGCCCCCCTCTCTCTGCCCCCGGCCCCCCTCTCTCTGCTCCCGGCCCCCCTCTCTCTCCCCCCGGCCCCCCTCGCTCTCCCCACGGCCCCCCTCTCTCTCCCCACGGCCCCCCTCTCTCTCTCCACGGCCCCCTTCTCTCTCCCCATGGCCCCCCTCTCTCTCCCACCGGCCCCCCTCTCGATCCCCCCGGCCCCCCTCTCTCTGCCCCCGGCCCCCCTCTCTATCCCCCCGGCCCCCTCTCTCTCCCCCAGGCCTGCTGCTCTCTGCCCCCGGCCCCCCTCTCTCTTCACACGGCCCCCTCTCTCTCCACCCGGCCCTTTTCTCTCTCCCCACGGCCCCCCTCTCTCTCCCGCCGGCCCCCCTCTCTCTCCCCCCGGCTCCCCTCTCTCTCCCCACGGCCCCCCTCTCTCTCCCCACGGCCCCCCTCTCTCTCCCCCGGCCCCCCTCTCTCTCCCCCCGGCCCCCCTCTCTCTCCCCCCGGCCCCCCTCTCTCTGCCCCCGGCCCCCCTCTCTCTGCCCCCGGCCCCACTCTCTCTGCCCTCGGCCCCCCTCTCTCTGCTCCCGGCCCCCCTCTCTCTGCCCCCGGCCCCCCTCTCTCTCCCCCCGGCCCCCCTCTCTCTCCCCCCGGCCCCCCTCTCTATCCCCCCGGCCCTCCTCTCTCTCCCCCCAGCCCTCCTCTCTCTGCCCCCGGCCCCCCTCTCTCTTCCCCCGGCCCCCCTCTCTCTGCCCTCGGCCCCCCTCTCTCTGCCCCCGGCCCCCCTCTCTCTGCTCCCGGCCCCCCTCTCTTTCCCCCCAGCCCCCCTCTCTCTCCCCCCGGCCCCCCTCTCTCTCCCCCCGGCCCCCCTCTCTCTCTCCCCGGCCCCCCTCTCTCTGCCCCCGGCCCCCCTCTCTCTGCCCCCGGCCCCACTCTCTCTGCCCCCTGCACCCCTCTCTCTGCCCCCGGCCCCCCTCTCTCTCCCCCCGGCCCCCCTCTCTCTCCTCACGGCCCCCCTCTCTCTCCCCACGGCCCCCCTCTCTCTCCCCACGGCCCCCCTCTCTCTCTCCACGGCCCCCTTCTCTCTCCCCACGGCCCCCCTCTCTCTCCCACCGGCCCCCCTCTCTCTTCCCCCGGCCCCCCTCTCTCTCCCCCCGGCCCCCCTCTCTCTCCCCCCGGCCCCCCTCTCTTTGCCCCCGGCCCCCCTATCTATCCCCCCGGCCCCCCTCTCTCTCCCCCCGGCCCCCCTCTCTCTGCCCCCGGCCCCCCTCTCTCTCCCCCCGGCCCCCCTCTTTTTTACACGGCCCCCTCTCTCTCCACACGGCCCCTTTCTCTCTCCCCACGGCCCCCCTCTCTCTACCCACGGCCCCCCTCTCTCTCCCCACGGCCCCCCTCTCTCTCCCCACGGCCCCCCTGTCTTTCCCCCCGGCCCCCCTCTCTCTCCCCCCGGCCCCCCTCTTTCTCCCCACGGTCCCCCTCTCTCGCCCGCTGGCCCCCCTCTCTCTCCCCCCGGCTCCCCTCTCTCTCCCCACGGCCCCCCTCTCTCTCCCCATGGCCCCCCTCTCTCTTCCCCCGGCCCCCCTCTCTCTCCCCCCGGCCGACCTCTCTCTCCCCCCAGCCCTCCTCTCTCTCCCCCCGCCCCCCCTCTCTCTGCCCCCGGCCCCCCTCTCTCTTCCCCCGGCCCCCCTCTCTCTGCCCTCGGCCCCCCTCTCTCTGCCCCCTGCCCCCCTCTCTCTGCTCCCGGCCCCCCTCTTTCTCCCCCCGGCCCCCCTCGCTCTCCCCACGGCCCCCCTCTCTCTCCCCACGGCCCCCCTCTCTCTCTCCACGGCCCCTTTCTCTCTCCCCATGGCCCCCCTCTCTCTCCCACCGGCCCCCCTCTCGATCCCCCCGGCCCCCCTCTCTCTGCCCCCGGCCCCCCTCTCTATCCCCACGGCCCCCTCTCTCTCCCCCAGGCCTGCTGCTCTCTGCCCCCGGCCCCCCTCTCTCTCCCCCCGGCCGCCCTCTCTCTTCACACGGCCCCCTCTCTCTCCACACGGCCCTTTTCTCTCTCCCCACGGCCCCCTCTCTCTCCCCAAGGCCCCCCTCTCTCTCCCCACGGCCCCCCTCTCTCTCCACACGGCCCCCTCTCTTTCCCACCGGCCCCCCTCTCTCTCCCCCCGGCCCCCCTCTTTCTCCCCACAGCCCCCCTCTCTCTCCCGCCGGCCCCCCTCTCTCTCCCCCCGGCTCCCCTCTCTCTCCCCACGGCCCCCCTCTCTCTCCCCACGGCCCCCCTCTCTCTCCCCCGGCCCCCCTCTCTCTCCCCCCGGCCCCCCTCTCTCTCCCCCCGGCCCCCCTCTCTCTGCCCCCGGCCCCCCTCTCTCTGCCCCCGGCCCCACTCTCTCTGCCCTCGGCCCCCCTCTCTCTGCCCCCGGCCCCCCTCTCTCTGCCCCCGGCCCCCCTCTCTCTCCCCCCGGCCCCCCTCGCTCTCCCCCCGGCCCCCCTCTCTATCCCCCCGGCCCTCCTCTCTCTCCCCCCGGCCCTCCTCTCTCTGCCCCCGGCCCCCCTCTCTCTTCCCCCGGCCCCCCTCTCTCTGCCCTCGGCCCCCCTCTCTCTGCCCCCGGCCCCCCTCTCTCTGCTCCCGGCCCCCCTCTCTTTCCCCCCAGCCCCCCTCTCTCTCCCCACGGCCCCCCTCTCTCTCCCCACGGCCCCCCTCTCTCTCTCCACGGCCCCCTTCTCTCTCCCCACGGCCCCCCTCTCTCTCCCACCGGCCCCCCTCTCTCTCCCCCCGGCCCCAATCTCTCTGCCCCCGGCCCCCCTCTCTATCCCCCCGGCCCCCTCTCTCTCCCCCCGGCCCCCCTCTCTCTTCACACGGCCCCCCCCTCTCTCTCCACACGGCCCTTTTCTCTCTCCCCACGGCCCCCCTCTCTCTCGCCACGGCCCCCCTCTCTCTCCCCATGGCCCCCCTCTCTCTCCCCCGGCCCCGCTCTCTCTCCCCCCGGCCCCCCTCTCTCTCCCCCCAGCCCTCCTCTCTCTCCCCCCGGCCCCCCTCTCTCTGCCCCCGGCCCCCCTCTCTCTTCCCCCGGCCCCCCTCTCTCTGCCCTCGGCCCCCCTCTCTCTGCCCCCGGCCCCCCTCTCTCTGCTCCCGGCCCCCCTCTCTCTCCCCCCGGCCCCCCTCGCTCTCCCCCCGGCCGCCCTCTCTCTTCACACGGCCCCCTCTCTCTCCACACGGCCCTTTTCTCTCTCCCCACGGCCCCCCTCTCTCTCCCCACGGCCCCCCTCTCTCTCTCCACGGCCCCTTTCTCTCTCCCCATGGCCCCCCTCTCTCTCCCACCGGCCCCCCTCTCGATCCCCCCGGCCCCCCTCTCTCTGCCCCCGGCCCCCCTCTCTATCCCCACGGCCCCCTCTCTCTCCCCCAGGCCTGCTGCTCTCTGCCCCCGGCCCCCCTCTCTCTCCCCCCGGCCGCCCTCTCTCTTCACACGGCCCCCTCTCTCTCCACACGGCCCTTTTCTCTCTCCCCACGGCCCCCTCTCTCTCCCCAAGGCCCCCCTCTCTCTCCCCACGGCCCCCCTCTCTCTCCACACGGCCCCCTCTCTTTCCCACCGGCCCCCCTCTCTCTCCCCCCGGCCCCCCTCTTTCTCCCCACAGCCCCCCTCTCTCTCCCGCCGGCCCCCCTCTCTCTCCCCCCGGCTCCCCTCTCTCTCCCCACGGCCCCCCTCTCTCTCCCCACGGCCCCCCTCTCTCTCCCCCGGCCCCCCTCTCTCTCCCCCCGGCCCCCCTCTCTCTCCCCCCGGCCCCCCTCTCTCTGCCCCCGGCCCCCCTCTCTCTGCCCCCGGCCCCACTCTCTCTGCCCTCGGCCCCCCTCTCTCTGCCCCCGGCCCCCCTCTCTCTGCCCCCGGCCCCCCTCTCTCTCCCCCCGGCCCCCCTCGCTCTCCCCCCGGCCCCCCTCTCTATCCCCCCGGCCCTCCTCTCTCTCCCCCCGGCCCTCCTCTCTCTGCCCCCGGCCCCCCTCTCTCTTCCCCCGGCCCCCCTCTCTCTGCCCTCGGCCCCCCTCTCTCTGCCCCCGGCCCCCCTCTCTCTGCTCCCGGCCCCCCTCTCTTTCCCCCCAGCCCCCCTCTCTCTCCCCACGGCCCCCCTCTCTCTCCCCACGGCCCCCCTCTCTCTCTCCACGGCCCCCTTCTCTCTCCCCACGGCCCCCCTCTCTCTCCCACCGGCCCCCCTCTCTCTCCCCCCGGCCCCAATCTCTCTGCCCCCGGCCCCCCTCTCTATCCCCCCGGCCCCCTCTCTCTCCCCCCGGCCCCCCTCTCTCTTCACACGGCCCCCCCCTCTCTCTCCACACGGCCCTTTTCTCTCTCCCCACGGCCCCCCTCTCTCTCGCCACGGCCCCCCTCTCTCTCCCCATGGCCCCCCTCTCTCTCCCCCCGGCCCCCCTCTCTCTCCCCCCGGCCCCCCTCTCTCTCCCCCCAGCCCTCCTCTCTCTCCCCCCGGCCCCCCTCTCTCTGCCCCCGGCCCCCCTCTCTCTTCCCCCGGCCCCCCTCTCTCTGCCCTCGGCCCCCCTCTCTCTGCCCCCGGCCCCCCTCTCTCTGCTCCCGGCCCCCCTCTCTCTCCCCCCGGCCCCCCTCGCTCTCCCCACGGCCCCCCTCTCTCTCCCCACGGCCCCCCTCTCTCTCTCCACGGCCCCCTTCTCTCTCCCCATGGCCCCCCTCTCTCTCCCACCGGCCCCCCTCTCGATCCCCCCGGCCCCCCTCTCTCTGCCCCCGGCCCCCCTCTCTATCCCCCCGGCCCCCTCTCTCTCCCCCAGGCCTGCTGCTCTCTGCCCCCGGCCCCCCTCTCTCTTCACACGGCCCCCTCTCTCTCCACCCGGCCCTTTTCTCTCTCCCCACGGCCCCCCTCTCTCTCCCGCCGGCCCCCCTCTCTCTCCCCCCGGCTCCCCTCTCTCTCCCCACGGCCCCCCTCTCTCTCCCCACGGCCCCCCTCTCTCTCCCCCGGCCCCCCTCTCTCTCCCCCCGGCCCCCCTCTCTCTCCCCCCGGCCCCCCTCTCTCTGCCCCCGGCCCCCCTCTCTCTGCCCCCGGCCCCACTCTCTCTGCCCTCGGCCCCCCTCTCTCTGCTCCCGGCCCCCCTCTCTCTGCCCCCGGCCCCCCTCTCTCTCCCCCCGGCCCCCCTCTCTCTCCCCCCGGCCCCCCTCTCTATCCCCCCGGCCCTCCTCTCTCTCCCCCCAGCCCTCCTCTCTCTGCCCCCGGCCCCCCTCTCTCTTCCCCCGGCCCCCCTCTCTCTGCCCTCGGCCCCCCTCTCTCTGCCCCCGGCCCCCCTCTCTCTGCTCCCGGCCCCCCTCTCTTTCCCCCCAGCCCCCCTCTCTCTCCCCACGGCCCCCCTCTCTCTCCCCATGGCCCCCCTCTCTCTCTCCACGGCCCCCTTCTCTCTCCCCACGGCCCCCCTCTCTCTCCCACCGGCCCCCCTCTCTCTCCCCCCGGCCCCAATCTCTCTTCCCCCGGCCCCCCTCTCTATCCCCCCGGCCCCCTCTCTCTCCCCCCGGCCCCCCTCTCTCTTCACACGCCCCCCCCCTCTCTCTCCACACGGCCCTTTTCTCTCGCCCCACGGCCCCCCTCTCTCTCGCCACGGCCCCCCTCTCTCTCCCCACGGCCCCCCTCTCTTTCCCCCCGGCCCCCCTCTCTCTCCCCCCGGCCCCCCTCTTTCTCCCCACGGCCCCCCTCTCTCTCCCACCGGCCCCCCTCTCTCTCCCCCCGGCTCCCCTCTCTCTCCCCACTGCCCCCCTCTCTCTCCCCACGGCCCCCCTCTCTCTACCCCGGCCCCCCTCTCTCTCCCCCCGGCCCCCCTCTCTCTCCCCCTGGCCCCCCTCTCTCTGCCCCCGGCCCCCCTCTCTCTGCCCACGGCCCCCCTCTCTCTCCCCACGGCCCCCCTCTCTCTCACCACGGCCCCCCTCTCTCTCCACGGCCCCCTTCTCTCTCCCCACGGCCCCCCTCTCTCTCTACCGGCCCCCCTCTCTCTCGCCCCGGCCCCCCTCTCTCTCCCCCCGGCCCCCCTCTCTCTCCCCCCGGCCCCCCTCTCTCTCCCCCCGGCCCCCTTCTCTCTGCCCCTGGCCCCCCTCTCTATCCCCCCGGCCCTCCTCTCTCTTCCCCCGGCCCCCCTCTCTCTGCCCCCGGCCCAACTCTCTCTCCCCCCGGCCCCCCTCTCTCTTCACACGGCCCCCTCTCTCTCCACACGGCCCCTTTCTCTCTCCCCACGGCCCACTCTCTCTTCCCACGGCCCCCCTCTCTCTCCCCACGGCCCCCCTCTCTCTCCCCACGGCCCCCCTCTCTTTGCCACCGGCCCCCCTCTCTCTCCCCCTGGCCCCCCTCTTTCTCCCCACGGCCCCCCTCTCTCTCCCGCCGGCCCCCCCTCTCTCTCCCCCCGGGTCCCCTCTCTCTCCCCACGGCCCCCTTCTCTCTCCCCACGGCCCCCCTCTCTCTCCCCCCGGCCCCCCTCTCTCTCCCCCCAGCCCCCCTCTCTCTCCCCCCGGCCCCCCTCTCTCTCCCCCCGGCCCCCCTCTCTCTGCCCCCGGCCCCCCTCTCTCTGCCCCCGGCCCCCCTCTCTCTGCCCTCGGCCCCCCTCTCTCTTCCGCCGGCCCCCATCTCTCTGGCCCCAGCCCCCCTCTCTCTCCCCCCGGCCCTCCTCTCTCTCCCCACGGCCCCCCTCTCTCTCCCCACGGCCCCCCTCTCTCTCCCCACGGCCCCCTTCTCTCTCTCCACGGCCCCCCTCTCTCTCCCCACGGCCCCCCTCTCTCTCCCCCGGCCCCCCTCTCTCTCCCCCCGGCCCCCCTCTCTCTCCCCCCGGCCCCCCTCTCTCTGCCCCCGGCCCCCCTCTCTCTGCCCCCGGCCCCACTCTCTCTGCCCTCGGCCCCCCTCTCTCTGCCCCCGGCCCCCCTCTCTCTGCCCCCGGCCCCCCTCTCTCTCCCCCCGGCCCCCCTCGCTCTCCCCCCGGCCCCCCTCTCTATCCCCCCGGCCCTCCTCTCTCTCCCCCCGGCCCTCCTCTCTCTGCCCCCGGCCCCCCTCTCTCTTCCCCCGGCCCCCCTCTCTCTGCCCTCGGCCCCCCTCTCTCTGCCCCCGGCCCCCCTCTCTCTGCTCCCGGCCCCCCTCTCTTTCCCCCCAGCCCCCCTCTCTCTCCCCACGGCCCCCCTCTCTCTCCCCACGGCCCCCCTCTCTCTCTCCACGGCCCCCTTCTCTCTCCCCACGGCCCCCCTCTCTCTCCCACCGGCCCCCCTCTCTCTCCCCCCGGCCCCAATCTCTCTGCCCCCGGCCCCCCTCTCTATCCCCCCGGCCCCCTCTCTCTCCCCCCGGCCCCCCTCTCTCTTCACACGGCCCCCCCCTCTCTCTCCACACGGCCCTTTTCTCTCTCCCCACGGCCCCCCTCTCTCTCGCCACGGCCCCCCTCTCTCTCCCCATGGCCCCCCTCTCTCTCCCCCCGGCCCCCCTCTCTATCCCCCCGGCCCTCCTCTCTCTCCCCCCGGCCCTCCTCTCTCTGCCCCCGGCCCCCCTCTCTCTTCCCCCGGCCCCCCTCTCTCTGCCTTCGGCCCCCCTCTCTCTGCCCCCGGCCCCCCTCTCTCTGCTCCCGGCCCCCCTCTCTTTCCCCCCAGCCCCCCTCTCTCTCCCCACGGCCCCCCTCTCTCTCCCCACGGCCCCCCTCTCTCTCTCCACGGCCCCCTTCTCTCTCCCCACGGCCCCCCTCTCTCTCCCACCGGCCCCCCTCTCTCTCCCCCCGGCCCCAATCTCTCTGCCCGCGGCCCCCCTCTCTATCCCCCCGGCCCCCTCTCTCTCCCCCCGGCCCCCCTCTCTCTTCACACGGCCCCCCCCTCTCTCTCCACACGGCCCTTTTCTCTCTCCCCACGGCCCCCCTCTCTCTCGCCACGGCCCCCCTCTCTCTCCCCATGGCCCCCCTCTCTCTCCCCCCGGCCCCCCTCTCTCTCCCCCCGGCCCCCCTCTCTCTCCCCCCAGCCCTCCTCTCTCTCCCCCCGGCCCCCCTCTCTCTGCCCCCGGCCCCCCTCTCTCTTCCCCCGGCCCCCCTCTCTCTGCCCTCGGCCCCCCTCTCTCTGCCCCCGGCCCCCCTCTCTTTGCTCCCGGCCCCCCTCTCTCTCCCCCCGGCCCCCCTCGCTCTCCCCACGGCCCCCCTCTCTCTCCCCACGGCCCCCCTCTCTCTCTCCACGGCCCCCTTCTCTCTCCCCATGCCCCCCCTCTCTCTCCCACCGGCCCCCCTCTCGATCCCCCCGGCCCCCCTCTCTCTGCCCCCGGCCCCCCTCTCTATCCCCCCGGCCCCCTCTCTCTCCCCCAGGCCTGCTGCTCTCTGCCCCCGGCCCCCCTCTCTCTTCACACGGCCCCCTCTCTCTCCACCCGGCCCTTTTCTCTCTCCCCACGGCCCCCCTCTCTCTCCCGCCGGCCCCCCTTTCTCTCCCCCCGGCTCCCCTCTCTCTCCCCACGGCCCCCCTCTCTCTCCCCACGGCCCCCCTCTCTCTCCCCCGGCCCCCCTCTCTCTCCCCCCGGCCCCCCTCTCTCTCCCCCCGGCCCCCCTCTCTCTGCCCCCGGCCCCCCTCTCTCTGCCCCCGGCCCCACTCTCTCTGCCCTCGGCCCCCCTCTCTCTGCTCCCGGCCCCCCTCTCTCTGCCCCCGGCCCCCCTCTCTCTCCCCCCGGCCCCCCTCTCTCTCCCCCCGGCCCCCCTCTCTATCCCCCCGGCCCTCCTCTCTCTCCCCCCAGCCCTCCTCTCTCTGCCCCCGGCCCCCCTCTCTCTTCCCCCGGCCCCCCTCTCTCTGCCCTCGGCCCCCCTCTCTCTGCCCCCGGCCCCCCTCTCTCTGCTCCCGGCCCCCCTCTCTTTCCCCCCAGCCCCCCTCTCTCTCCCCACGGCCCCCCTCTCTCTCCCCATGGCCCCCCTCTCTCTCTCCACGGCCCCCTTCTCTCTCCCCACGGCCCCCCTCTCTCTCCCACCGGCCCCCCTCTCTCTCCCCCCGGCCCCAATCTCTCTGCCCCCGGCCCCCCTCTCTATCCCCCCGGCCCCCTCTCTCTCCCCCCGGCCCCCCTCTCTCTTCACACGCACCCCCCCTCTCTCTCCACACGGCCCTTTTCTCTCTCCCCACGGCCCCCCTCTCTCTCGCCACGGCCCCCCTCTCTCTCCCCACGGCCCCCCTCTCTTTCCCCCCGGCCCCCCTCTCTCTCCCCCCCGCCCCCCTCTTTCTCCCCACGGCCCCCCTCTCTCTCCCACCGGCCCCCCTCTCTCTCCCCCCGGCTCCCCTCTCTCTCCCCACTGCCCCCCTCTCTCTCCCCACGGCCCCCCTCTCTCTACCCCGGCCCCCCTCTCTCTCCCCCCGGCCCCCCTCTCTCTCCCCCTGGCCCCCCTCTCTCTGCCCCCGGCCCCCCTCTCTCTGCCCACGGCCCCCCTCTCTCTCCCCACGGCCCCCCTCTCTCTCACCACGGCCCCCCTCTCTCTCCACGGCCCCCTTCTCTCTACCCACGGCCCCCCTCTCTCTCTACCGGCCCCCCTCTCTCTCGCCCCGGCCCCCCTCTCTCTCCCCCCGGCCCCCCTCTCTCTCCCCCCGGCCCCCCTCTCTCTCCCCCCGGCCCCCTTCTCTCTGCCCCTGGCCCCCCTCTCTATCCCCCCGGCCCTCCTCTCTCTTCCCCCGGCCCCCCTCTCTCTGCCCCCGGCCCCCCTCTCTCTCCCCCCGGCCCCCCTCTCTCTTCACACGGCCCCCTCTCTCTCCACACGGCCCCTTTCTCTCTCCCCACGGCCCACTCCCTCTCCCCACGGCCCCCCTCTCTCTCCCCACGGCCCCCCTCTCTCTCCCCACGGCCCCCCTCTCTTTGCCACCGGCCCCCCTCTCTCTCCCCCTGGCCCCCCTCTTTCTCCCCACGGCCCCCTCTCTCTCCCGCCG
This sequence comes from Petromyzon marinus, assembly GCF_048934315.1. Classification (NCBI taxonomy): domain Eukaryota; kingdom Metazoa; phylum Chordata; class Hyperoartia; order Petromyzontiformes; family Petromyzontidae; genus Petromyzon; species Petromyzon marinus. The sequence continues at coordinate 78,368 of NW_027423395.1, read as the reverse complement.
GCCCCCCTCTCTCTCCCCCCGGGTCCCCTCTCTCTCCCCACGGCCCCCTTCTCTCTCCCCACGGCCCCCCTCTCTCTCCCCCCGGCCCCCCTCTCTCTCCCCCCGGCCCCCTTCTCTCCCCACGGCCCCCCTCTCTCTCCCCCCGGCCCCCCTCTCTCTCCCCCCGGCCCCCCTCTCTCTCCCCCCGGCCCCCCTCTCTATCCCCCCGGCCCTCCTCTCTCTCCCCCCAGCCCTCCTCTCTCTGCCCCCGGCCCCCCTCTCTCTTCCCCCGGCCCCCCTCTCTCTGCCCTCGGCCCCCCTCTCTCTGCCCCCGGCCCCCCTCTCTCTGCTCCCGGCCCCCCTCTCTTTCCCCCCAGCCCCCCTCTCTCTCCCCACGGCCCCCCTCTCTCTCCCCATGGCCCCCCTCTCTCTCTCCACGGCCCCCTTCTCTCTCCCCACGGCCCCCCTCTCTCTCCCACCGGCCCCCCTCTCTCTCCCCCCGGCCCCAATCTCTCTGCCCCCGGCCCCCCTCTCTATCCCCCCGGCCCCCTCTCTCTCCCCCCGGCCCCCCTCTCTCTTCACACGCACCCCCCCTCTCTCTCCACACGGCCCTTTTCTCTCTCCCCACGGCCCCCCTCTCTCTCGCCACGGCCCCCCTCTCTCTCCCCACGGCCCCCCTCTCTTTCCCCCCGGCCCCCCTCTCTCTCCCCCCCGCCCCCCTCTTTCTCCCCACGGCCCCCCTCTCTCTCCCACCGGCCCCCCTCTCTCTCCCCCCGGCTCCCCTCTCTCTCCCCACTGCCCCCCTCTCTCTCCCCACGGCCCCCCTCTCTCTACCCCGGCCCCCCTCTCTCTCCCCCCGGCCCCCCTCTCTCTCCCCCTGGCCCCCCTCTCTCTGCCCCCGGCCCCCCTCTCTCTGCCCACGGCCCCCCTCTCTCTCCCCACGGCCCCCCTCTCTCTCACCACGGCCCCCCTCTCTCTCCACGGCCCCCTTCTCTCTACCCACGGCCCCCCTCTCTCTCTACCGGCCCCCCTCTCTCTCGCCCCGGCCCCCCTCTCTCTCCCCCCGGCCCCCCTCTCTCTCCCCCCGGCCCCCCTCTCTCTCCCCCCGGCCCCCTTCTCTCTGCCCCTGGCCCCCCTCTCTATCCCCCCGGCCCTCCTCTCTCTTCCCCCGGCCCCCCTCTCTCTGCCCCCGGCCCCCCTCTCTCTCCCCCCGGCCCCCCTCTCTCTTCACACGGCCCCCTCTCTCTCCACACGGCCCCTTTCTCTCTCCCCACGGCCCACTCTCTCTCCCCACGGCCCCCCTCTCTCTCCCCACGGCCCCCCTCTCTCTCCCCACGGCCCCCCTCTCTTTGCCACCGGCCCCCCTCTCTCTCCCCCTGGCCCCCCTCTTTCTCCCCACGGCCCCCCTCTCTCTCCCGCCGGCCCCCCTCTCTCTCCCCCCGGGTCCCCTCTCTCTCCCCACGGCCCCCTTCTCTCTCCCCACGGCCCCCCTCTCTCTCCCCCCGGCCCCCCTCTCTCTCCCCCCGGCCCCCTTCTCTCCCCACGGCCCCCCTCTCTCTCCCCCCGGCCCCCCTCTCTCTCCCCCCGGCCCCCCTCTCTCTCCCCCCGGCCCCCCTCTCTCTCCCCCCGGCCCCCCTCTCTCTGCCCCCGGCCCCCCTCTCTCTGCCCCCGGCCCCCCTCTCTCTGCCCTCGGCCCCCCTCTCTCTTCCCCCGGCCCCCATCTCTCTGGCCCCAGCCCCCCTCTCTCTCCCCCCGGCCCTCCTCTCTCTCCCCACGGCCCCCCTCTCTCTCCCCCCGGCCCCCCTCTCTCTCCCCACGGCCCCCCTCTCTCTCCCCACGGCCCCCCTCTCTCTCCCCACGGCACCCCTCTCTCTCTCCACGGCCCCCTTCTCTATCCCCACGGCCCCCCTCTCTCTCCCACCAGCCCCCCTCTCTTATCGCCCCGGCCCCCCTCTCTCTCCCCCCGGCCCCCTCTCTCTCCCCGCAGCCCCCCTCTCTCTCCCCCTGGCCCCCCTCTCTCTGCCCCCGGCCCCCCTCTCTCTGCCAACGGCTCCCCTCTCTCTGCCCCCGGCCCCCCTCTCTCTGCCCCCGGCCCCCCTCTCTCTGCCCCCGGCTCCCCTGTCTCTCCCCCCGGCCCCCCTCTCTCTGCCCCCGGCCCCCCTCTCTCTGCCCCCGGCCCCCCTCTCTCTACCCCCGGGCCCCCCTCTCTCTCCCTCCGGCCCCCCTCTCTCTCCCCCCGGCCCCCCTCTCTCTCCCCCTGGCCCCCATCTCTCTCCCGCCGGCCCCCCTCTCTCTCCCGCCGGCTCCCCTCTCTCTCCCCCCGGCCCCCCTCTCTCTCCCCCTGGCCCCCCTCTCTCTCCCCCCGGCCCCCCTCTCTCTCTTCCCGGCCCACCTCTCTCTGCCCCCGGCCCCCCTCTCTCTGCCCCCGGCCCCCCTCTCTCTGCCCCCGGCCCCCCTCTCTCTCCACCAGCCCCCTCTCTCTCTCCCCGGTCCCCCTCTCTCCCCCCGGCCCCCCACTCTCTCCCCCCGGCCGCCCTCTCTCTCCCCCCGGCCCCCCTCTCTCTCCACCCGGCCCCCCTTTCTCTCCCACCGGCCCCCCTTTCTCTCTCCCCGGCCCCCCTCTCTCTCGCCCCGGCCCCCCTCTCTCTGCCCCCGGCCCCCCTCTCTCTGCCCCCGGCCCCCCTCTCTCTCCCCCCAGCCCCCCTGTCTCTCTCCCCGGTCCCCCCTCTCTCCCCCCGGCCCCCCTCTCTCTCCCCCCGGCCGCCCTCTCTCTCCCCCCGGCCCCCCTCTCTCTGCCCCCGGCCCCCCTCTCTCTGCCCCCGGCCCCCCTCTCTCTGCCCCCGGCCCCCCTCTCTCTGCCCTCGGCCCCCCTCTCTCTGCCCCCGGCCCCACCCTCTCTGCCCCCGGCCCCCCTCTCTCTCCCCCCGGCCCCCCTCTCTCTCCCCACGGCCCCCCTCTCTCTCCCCACGGCCCCCCTCTCTCTCCACGGCCCCCTTCTCTCTCCCCACGGCCCCCTTTCTCTCCCACCAGCCCCCCTCCCTCTCGCCCCGGCCCCCCTCTCACTCCCCCCGGCCCCCTCTCTCTCCCCGCAGCCCCCCTCTCTCTCCCCCTGGCCCCCCTCTCTCTGCCCCCGGCCCCCTCTCTCCACCCCCGGCCCCCCTCTCTCTGCCCCCGGCCCCCCTCTCTCTGCCCACGGCCCCCCTCTCTCTGCCCCCGGCCCCCCTGTCTCTCCCCCCGGCCCCCCTCTCTCTCCCCCTGGCCCCCCTCTTTCTCCCCACGGCCCCCCTCTCTCTCCCGCCGGCCCCCCTCTCTCTCCCCCCGGCTCCCCTCTCTCTCCGCACGGCCCCCTTCTCTCTCCCCACGGCCCCCCTCTCTCTCCCCCCGGCCCCCTTCTCTCTCCCCCCGGCCCCCCTCTCTCTCCCCCCGGCCCCCCTCTCTGCCCCCGGCCCCCCTCTCTCTGCCCTCGGCCCCCCTCTCTCTTCCCCCGGCCCCCCTCTCTCTCCCCCCGGCCCCCCTCTCTCTCCCCACGGCCCCCCTCTCTCTCCCCACGGCCCCCCTCTCTCTCCCCACGGCACCCCTCTCTCTCTCCACGGCCCCCTTCTCTATCCCCACGGCCCCCCTCTCTCTCCCACCAGCCCCCCTCTCTTATCGCCCCGGCCCCCCTCTCTCTCCCCCCGGCCCCCTCTCTCTCCCCGCAGCCCCCCTCTCTCTCCCCCTGGCCCCCCTCTCTCTGCCCCCGGCCCCCCCTCTCTCTGCCAACGGCTCCCCTCTCTCTGCCCCCGGCCCCCCTCTCTCTGCCCCCGGCCCCCCTCTCTCTGCCCCCGGCTCCCCTGTCTCTCCCCCCGGCCCCCCTCTCTCTGCCCCCGGCCCCCCTCTCTCTGCCCCCGGCCCCCCTCTCTCTACCCCCGGGCCCCACTCTCTCTCCCCCCGGCCCCCCTCTCTCTCCCCCCGGCCCCCCTCTCTCTCCCCCTGGCCCCCATCTCTCTCCCGCCGGCCCCCCTCTCTCTCCCGCCGGCTCCCCTCTCTCTCCCCCCGGCCCCCCTCTCTCTCCCCCCGGCCCCCCTCTCTCTCCCCCCGGCCCCCCTCTCTCTCTTCCCGGCCCACCTCTCTCTGCCCCCGGCCCCCCTCTCTCTGCCCCCGGCCCCCCTCTCTCTGCCCCCGGCCCCCCTCTCTCTCCACCAGCCCCCTCTCTCTCTCCCCGGTCCCCCTCTCTCCCCCCGGCCCCCCTCTCTCTCCCCCCGGCCGCCCTCTCTCTCCCCCCGGCCCCCCTCTCTCTCCACCCGGCCCCCCTTTCTCTCTCCCCGGCCCCCCTCTCTCTCGCCCCGGCCCCCCTCTCTCTGCCCCCGGCCCCCCTCTCTCTGCCCCCGGCCCCCCTCTCTCTCCCCCCAGCCCCCCTGTCTCTCTCCCCGGTCCCCCCCTCTCTCCCCCCGGCCCCCCTCTCTCTCCCCCCGGCCGCCCTCTCTCTCCCCCCGGCCCCCCTCTCTCTGCCCCCGGCCCCCCTCTCTCTGCCCCCGGCCCCCCTCTCTCTGCCCCCGGCCCCCCTCTCTCTGCCCTCGGCCCCCCTCTCTCTGCCCCCGGCCCCACCCTCTCTGCCCCCGGCCCCCCTCTCTCTCCCCCCGGCCCCCCTCTCTCTCCCCACGGCCCCCCTCTCTCTCCCCACGGCCCCCCTCTCTCTCCACGGCCCCCTTCTCTCTCCCCACGGCCCCCTTTCTCTCCCACCGGCCCCCCTCCCTCTCGCCCCGGCCCCCCTCTCACTCCCCCCGGCCCCCTCTCTCTCCCCGCAGCCCCCCTCTCTCTCCCCCTGGCCCCCTCTCTCTGCCCCCGGCCCCCTCTCTCCACCCCCGGCCCCCCTCTCTCTGCCCCCGGCCCCCCTCTCTCTGCCCACGGCCCCCCTCTCTCTGCCCCCGGCCCCCCTGTCTCTCCCCCCAGCCCCCCGCTCTCTGCCCCCGGCCCCACTCTCTCTGCCCCCGGCTCCCCTCTCTCTGCCCCCGGGCCCCCCTCTTTCTCCCCCCGGCCCCCCTCTCTCTCCCCCCAGCCCCCCTCTCTCTCCCCCTGGCCGACCTCTCTCTCCCACCGGCCCCCCTCTCTATCCCGCCGGCCCCCCTCTCTCTCACCCCGGCCCCCCTCTCTCTCCCCCCGGCCCCCTTCTCTCTCCCCCCGGCCCCCCTCTCTCTCACCCCGGCCCCCCTCTCTCTCTTCCCGGCCCCCCTCTCTCTACCCCCGGCCCCCCTCTCTCTGCCCCCGGCCCCCCTCTCTCGGCCCCCGGCCCCCCTCTCTCTCCCTCCGGCCCCCCTCTCTCTGCCCCCGGGCCCCCTCTATCTGCCCTGTCCCCCCTCTCTCTGCCCTCGGCCCCCCTCTCTCTGCCCCCGGCCCCCCTCTCTATCCCCACGGCCCCCCTCTCTCTCCCCCCGGCCCCCCTCTCTCTGCCCCCGGCCCCCCTCTCTCTCCCCCCGGCCCCCCTCTCTCTTCACACGGCCCCCCTCTCTCTCCCCCTGGCCGACCTCTCTCTCCCGCCGGCCCCCCTCTCTCTCCCGCCGGCCCCCCTCTCTCTCACCCTGGCCCCCCTCTCTCTCCCCCCGGCCACCTTCTCTCTCCCCCCGGCCCCCCTCTCTCTCACCCCGGCCCCCCTCTCTCTCTTCCCGGCCCCCCTCTCTCTACCCCCGGCCCCCCTCTCTCTGCCCCCGGCCCCCCTCTCTCGGCCCCCGGCCCCCCTCTCTCTCCCTCCGGCCCCCCTCTCTCTGCCCCCGGGCCCCCTCTATCTGCCCTATCCCCCCTCTCTCTGCCCTCGGCCCCCCTCTCTCTGCCCCCGGCCCCCCTCTCTATCCCCACGGCCCCCCTCTCTCTCCCCCCGGCCCCCCTCTCTCTGCCCCCGGCCCCCCTCTCTCTCCCCCCGGCCCCCCTCTCTCTTCACACGGCCCCCCTCTCTCTCCCCCTGGCCGACCTCTCTCTCCCGCCGGCCCCCCTCTCTCTCCCGCCGGCCCCCCTCTCTCTCACCCTGGCCCCCCTCTCTCTCCCCCCGGCCCCCTTCTCTCTCCCCCCGGCCCCCCTCTCTCTCACCCCGGCCCCCCTCTCTCTCTTCCCGGCCCCCCTCTCTCTACCCCCGGCCCCCCTCTCTCTGCCCCCGGCCCCCCTCTCTCGGCCCGCGGCCCCCCTCTCTCTCCCTCCGGCCCCCCTCTCTCTGCCCCCGGGCCCCCTCTATCTGCCCTATCCCCCCTCTCTCTGCCCTCCGCCCCCCTCTCTCTGCCCCCGGCCCCCCTCTCTATCCCCACGGCCCCCCTCTCTCTCCCCCCGGCCCCCCTCTCTCTGCCCCCGGCCCCCCTCTCTCTCCCCCCGGCCCCCCTCTCTCTTCACACGGCCCCCCTCTCTCTCCACACGGCCCCTTTCTCTCTCCCCACGGCCCCCCTCTCTCTCACCACGGCCCCCCTCTCTCTCCACGGCCCCCTTCTCTCTCCCCACGGCCCCCCTCTCTCTCGCCCCGGCCCCCCTCTCTCTCCCCCCGGCCCCCCTCTCTCTCCCCCCGGCCCCCCTCTCTCTCCCCCCGGCCCCCTTCTCCTCTGCCCCTGGCCCCCCTCTCTATCCCCCCGGCCCCCCTCTCTCTTCCCCCGGCCCCCCTCTCTCTGCCCCCGGCCCCCCTCTCTCTCCCCCCGGCCCCCCTCTCTCTTCACATGGCCCCTCTCTCTCTCCCCACGGCCCCCCTCTCTCTCCCCACGGCCCCCCTCTCTCTCCCCACGGCCCCCTCTCTCTCCCCACGGCCCCCCTCTCTTTCCCCCCGGCCCCCCTCTCTCTCCCCCTGGCCCCCCTCTTTCTCCCACGGCCCCCCTCTCTCTCCCGCCGGCCCCCCTCTCTCTCCCCCCGGCTCCCCTCTCTCTCCGCACGGCCCCCTTCTCTCTCCCCACGGCCCCCCTCTCTCTCCCCCCGGCCCCCCTCTCTCTCCCCCCGGCCCCCCTCTCTCTCCCCCCGGGCCCCTCTCTCTGCCCCCGGCCCCCCTCTCTCTGCCCTCGGCCCCCCTCTCTCTTCCCCCGGCCCCCCTCTCTCTCCCCCCGGCCCCCCTCTCTCTCCCCACGGCCCCCCTCTCTCTCCCCACGGCCCCCTCTCTCTCCCCCACGGCACCCCTCTCTCTCTCCACGGCCCCCTTCTCTATCCCCACGGCCGCCCCCCTCTCTTATCGCCCCGGCCCCCCTCTCTCTCCCCCTGGCCCCCCTCTCTCTGCCCCCGGCCCCCCTCTCTCTGCCAACGGCTCCCCTCTCTCTGCCCCCGGCCCCCCTCTCTCTGCCCCCGGCCCCCCTCTCTCTGCCCCCGGCTCCCCTGTCTCTCCCCCCGGCCCCCCTCTCTCTGCCCCCGGCCCCCCTCTCTCTGCCCCCGGCCCCCCTCTCTCTACCCCCGGGCCCCCCTCTCTCTCCCCCCGGCCCCCCTCTCTCTCCCCCCGGCCCCCCTCTCTCTCCCCCTGGCCCCCATCTCTCTCCCGCCGGCCCCCCTCTCTCTCCCGCCGGCTCCCCTCTCTCTCCCCCCGGCCCCCCTCTCTCTCCCCCCGGCCCCCCTCTCTCTCCCCCCGGCCCCCCTCTCTCTCTTCCCGGCCCACCTCTCTCTGCCCCCGGCCCCCCTCTCTCTGCCCCCGGCCCCCCTCTCTCTGCCCCCGGCCCCCCTCTCTCTCCACCAGCCCCCTCTCTCTCTCCCCGGTCCCCCTCTCTCCCCCCGGCCCCCCTCTCTCTCCCCCCGGCCGCCCTCTCTCTCCCCCCGGCCCCCCTCTCTCTCCACCCGGCCCCCCTTTCTCTCCCACCGGCACCCCTTTCTCTCTCTCCGGCCCCCCTCTCTCTCGCCCCGGCCCCCCTCTCTCTGCCCCCGGCCCCCCTCTCTCTGCCCCCGGCCCCCCTCTCTCTCCCCCCAGCCCCCCTGTCTCTCTCCCCGGTCCCCCCCTCTCTCCCCCCGGCCCCCCTCTCTCTCCCCCCGGCCGCCCTCTCTCTCCCCCCGGCCCCCCTCTCTCTGCCCCCGGCCCCCCTCTCTTTGCCCCCGGCCCCCCTCTCTCTGCCCCCGGCCCCCCTCTCTCTGCCCTCGGCCCCCCTCTCTCTGCCCCCGGCCCCACCCTCTCTGCCCCCGGCCCCCCTCTCTCTCCCCCCGGCCCCCCTCTCTCTCCCCACGGCCCCCCTCTATCTCCCCACGGCCCCCCTCTCTCTCCCCACGGCCCCCCTCTCTCTCTACGGCTCCCTTCTCTCTCCCCACGGCCCCCTTTCTCTCCCACCGGCCCCCCTCCCTCTCGCCCCGGCCCCCCTCTCACTCCCCCCGGCCCCCTCTCTCTCCCCACAGCCCCCCTCTCTCTCCCCCTGGCCCCCCTCTCTCTGCCCCCGTCCCCCTCTCTCCACCCCCGGCCCCCCTCTCTCTGCCCCCGGCCCCCCTCTCTCTGCCCACGGCCCCACTCTCTCTGCCCCCGGCCCCCCTGTCTCTCCCGCCGGCCCCCCTCTCTCTGCCCCCGGCCCCACTCTCTCTGCCCCCGGCCCCCCTCTCTCTGCACCCGGGCCCCCCTCTTTCTCCCCCCGGCCCCCCTCTCTCTCCCCCCAGCCCCCCTCTCTCTCCCCCTGGCCGACCTCTCTCTCCCACCGGCCCCCCTCTCTATCCCGCCGGCCCCCCTCTCTCTCACCCCGGCCCCCCTCTCTCTCCCCCCGGCCCCCTTCTCTCTCCCCCCGGCCCCCCTCTCTCTCACCCCGGCCCCCCTCTCTCTCTTCCCGGCCCCCCTCTCTCTACCCCCGGCCCCCCTCTCTCTGCCCCCGGCCCCCCTCTCTTGGCCCCCGGCCCCCCTCTCTCTCCCTCCGGCCCCCCTCTCTCTGACCCGGGCCCCCTCTATCTGCCCTGTCCCCCCTCTCTCTGCCCTCGGCCCCCCTCTCTCTGCCCCCGGCCCCCCTCTCTATCCCCACGGCCCCCCTCTCTCTCCCCCCTGCCCCCCTCTCTCTGCCCCCGGCCCCCCTCTCTCTCCCCCCGGCCCCCCTCTCTCTTCACATGGCCCCCCTCTCTCTCCCCCTGGCCGACCTCTCTCTCCCGCCGGCCCCCCTCTCTCTCCCGCCGGCCCCCCTCTCTCTCACCACGGCCCCCCTCTCTCTCCCCCCGGCCCCCCTCTCTCTCACCCCGGCCCCCCTCTCTCTCTTCCCGGCCCCCCTCTCTCTACCCCCGGCCCCCCTCTCTCTGCCCCCGGCCCCCCTCTCTCGGCCCCCGGCCCCCCTCTCTCTCCCTCCGGCCCCCCTCTCTCTGCCCCCGGGCCCCCTCTATCTGCCCTATCCCCCCTCTCTCTGCCCCCGGCCCCCCTCTCTATCCCCACGGCCCCCCTCTCTCTCCCCCCGGCCCCCCTCTCTCTGCTTCCGGCCCCCCTCTCTCTCCCCCCGGCCCCCCTCTCTCTTCACACGGCCCCCCTCTCTCTCCACACGGCCCCTTTCTCTCTCCCCACGGCCCCCCTCTCTTCCCTCACGGCCCCCCTCTCTCTCCCCACGTCCCCCCTCTCTTTCCACCCGGCCCCCCTCTCTCTCCCCCCGGCCCCCTTCTCTCTCCCACGGCCCCCCTCTATCTCCCCCCGGCCCCCCTCTCTCTCCCCCCGGCCCCTCTCTCTCTCCCCACAGCCCCCCTCTCTCTCCCCCCGGCCCCCCTCTCTCTGCCCCCGACCCCCCTCTCTCTGCCCCCGGCTCCCCTCTCTCTCCCCACGTCCCCAATTTCTCTCCCCCCGGCCCCCCTCTCTCTGCCCCCGGCCCCCCTCTCTCTGCCCCCGGCCCCCCTCTCTCTGCCACCGGCCCCCCTCTCTCTCCCCCCGGCCCCCCTCTCTCTGCCCCCGACCCCACTCTCTCTGCCCCCGGCCCCCCTCTCTCTGCCCCCGGCCCCCTTCTCTCTGCCCCCGGCCCCCCTCTCTCTGCCCCCGGGCCCCCCTCTCTCTCCCCCAGGCCCCCCTCTCTCTCCCCCCGGCCCCCCTCTCTCTCCCCCTGGCCCCACTCTCTCTCCCGCCGTCCCCCCTCTCTATGCCGCCGGCCCCCCTCTCTCTGCCCCAGGCCCCCCTCTCTCTGCCCCCGGCCCCCCTCTCTCTCCCTCGACCCCCCTCTCTCTGCCCCCGGGCCCCCTCTATCTGCCCCGTCCCCCCTCTCTCTGCCCTCGGCCCCCCTCTCTCTGCCCCCGGCCCCCCTCTCTATCCCCCGGCCCCCCTCTCTCTCCCCCCGGCCCCCCTCTCTCTCCCCCCGGCCCCCCTCTCTCTTCACACGGCCCCCCTCTCTCTCCACACGGCCCCTTTCTCTCTCCCCACGGCCCCCCTCTCTCTCCCCACGGCCCCCCTCTCTTCCCCCACGGCCCCCCTCTCTCTCCCCACGTCCCCCCTCTCTTTCCCCCCGGCCCCCCTCTCTCTCCCCCCGGCCCCCCTCTCTCTCCCCCCGGCCCACCTCTATCTCCCCCCGGCCCCCCTCTCTCTGCCCCCGGCTCCCCTCTCTCTCCCCACGGCCCCAATTTCTCTCCCCCCGGACCCCCTCTCTCTGCCCCCGCCCCCCCTCTCTCTGCCCCCGGCCCCCCTCTCTCTGCCCCCGGCCCCCCTCTCTCACCCCCCGGCCCCCCTCTCTCTGCCCCCGGCCCCCCTCTCTCTGCCCCCGGCCCCCCTCTCTCTGCCCCCGGCCCCCCTCTCTCTGCCCCCGGGCCCCCCTCTCTCTCCCCCAGGCCCCCCTCTCTCTCCCCCCGGCCCCCCTCTCTCTTCACACGGCCCCCCTCTCTCTCCACACGGCCCCTTTCTCTCTCCCCACGGCCCCCCTCTCTCTCACCACGGCCCCCCTCTCTCTCCACGGCCCCCTTCTCTCTCCCCACGGCCCCCCTCTCTCTCGCCCCGGCCCCCCTCTCTCTCCCCCCGGCCCCCCTCTCTCTCCCCCCGGCCCCCCTCTCTCTCCCCCCGGCCCCCTTCTCTCTGCCCCTGGCCCCCCTCTCTATCCCCCCGGCCCCCCTCTCTCTGCCCCCGGCCCCCCTCTCTCTCCCCCCGGCCCCCCTCTCTCTTCACATGGCCCCTCTCTCTCTCCCCACGGCCCCCCTCTCTCTCCCCACGGCCCCCCTCTCTCTCCCCCCGGCCCCCCTCTCTCTCCCCCCGGCTCCCCTCTCTCTCCGCACGGCCCCCTTCTCTCTCCCCACGGCCCCCCTCTCTCTCCCCCCGGCCCCCCTCTCTCTCCCCCCGGCCCCCCTCTCTCTCCCCCCGGCCCCCCTCTCTCTGCCCCCGGCCCCCCTCTCTCTGCCCTCGGCCCCCCTCTCTCTTCCCCCGGCCCCCCTCTCTCTCCCCCCGGCCCCCCTCTCTCTCCCCACTGCCCCCCTCTCTCTCCCCACGGCCCCCCTCTCTCTCCCCACGGCACCCCTCTCTCTCTCCACGGCCCCCTTCTCTATCCCCACGGCCCCCCTCTCTCTCCCACCAGCCCCCCTCTCTTATCGCCCCGGCCCCCCTCTCTCTCCCCCTGGCCCCCCTCTCTCTGCCCCCGGCCCCCCTCTCTCTGCCAACGGCTCCCCTCTCTCTGCCCCCGGCCCCCCTCTCTCTGCCCCCGGCCCCCCTCTCTCTGCCCCCGGCTCCCCTGTCTCTCCCCCCGGCCCCCCTCTCTCTGCCCCCGGCCCCCCTCTCTCTGCCCCCGGCCCCCCTCTCTCTACCCCCGGGCCCCCCTCTCTCTCCCCCCGGCCCCCCTCTCTCTCCCCCCGGCCCCCCTCTCTCTCCCCCTGGCCCCCATCTCTCTCCCGCCGGCCCCCCTCTCTCTCCCGCCGGCTCCCCTCTCTCTCCCCCCGGCCCCCCTCTCTCTCCCCCCGGCCCCCCTCTCTCTCCCCCCGGCCCCCCTCTCTCTCTTCCCGGCCCACCTCTCTCTGCCCCCGGCCCCCCTCTCTCTGCCCCCGGCCCCCCTCTCTCTGCCCCCGGCCCCCCTCTCTCTCCACCAGCCCCCTCTCTCTCTCCCCGGTCCCCCTCTCTCCCCCCGGCCCCCCTCTCTCTCCCCCCGGCCGCCCTCTCTCTCCCCCCGGCCCCCCTCTCTCTCCACCCGGCCCCCCTTTCTCTCCCACCGGCCCCCCTTTCTCTCTCTCCGGCCCCCCTCTCTCTCGCCCCGGCCCCCCTCTCTCTGCCCCCGGCCCCCCTCTCTCTGCCCCCGGCCCCCCTCTCTCTCCCCCCAGCCCCCCTGTCTCTCTCCCCGGTCCCCCCCTCTCTCCCCCCGGCCCCCCTCTCTCTCCCCCCGGCCGCCCTCTCTCTCCCCCCGGCCCCCCTCTCTCTGCCCCCGGCCCCCCTCTCTTTGCCCCCGGCCCCCCTCTCTCTGCCCCCGGCCCCCCTCTCTCTGCCCTCGGCCCCCCTCTCTCTGCCCCCGGCCCCACCCTCTCTGCCCCCGGCCCCCCTCTCTCTCCCCCCGGCCCCCCTCTCTCTCCCCACGGCCCCCCTCTATCTCCCCACGGCCCCCCTCTCTCTCCCCACGGCCCCCCTCTCTCTCTACGGCTCCCTTCTCTCTCCCCACGGCCCCCTTTCTCTCCCACCGGCCCCCCTCCCTCTCGCCCCGGCCCCCCTCTCACTCCCCCCGGCCCCCTCTCTCTCCCCGCAGCCCCCCTCTCTCTCCCCCTGGCCCCCCTCTCTCTGCCCCCGTCCCCCTCTCTCCACCCCCGGCCCCCCTCTCTCTGCCCCCGGCCCCCCTCTCTCTGCCCACGGCCCCCCTCTCTCTGCCCCCGGCCCCCCTGTCTCTCCCGCCGGCCCCCCTCTCTCTGCCCCCGGCCCCACTCTCTCTGCCCCCGGCCCCCCTCTCTCTGCACCCGGGCCCCCCTCTTTCTCCCCCCGGCCCCCCTCTCTCTCCCCCCAGCCCCCCTCTCTCTCCCCCTGGCCGACCTCTCTCTCCCACCGGCCCCCCTCTCTATCCCGCCGGCCCCCCTCTCTCTCACCCCGGCCCCCCTCTCTCTCCCCCCGGCCCCCTTCTCTCTCCCCCCGGCCCCCCTCTCTCTCACCCCGGCCCCCCTCTCTCTCTTCCCGGCCCCCCTCTCTCTACCCCCGGCCCCCCTCTCTCTGCCCCCGGCCCCCCTCTCTTGGCCCCCGGCCCCCCTCTCTCTCCCTCCGGCCCCCCTCTCTCTGACCCGGGCCCCCTCTATCTGCCCTGTCCCCCCTCTCTCTGCCCTCGGCCCCCCTCTCTCTGCCCCCGGCCCCCCTCTCTATCCCCACGGCCCCCCTCTCTCTCCCCCCTGCCCCCCTCTCTCTGCCCCCGGCCCCCCTCTCTCTCCCCCCGGCCCCCCTCTCTCTTCACATGGCCCCCCTCTCTCTCCCCCTGGCCGACCTCTCTCTCCCGCCGGCCCCCCTCTCTCTCCCGCCGGCCCCCCTCTCTCTCACCACGGCCCCCCTCTCTCTCCCCCCGGCCCCCCTCTCTCTCACCCCGGCCCCCCTCTCTCTCTTCCCGGCCCCCCTCTCTCTACCCCCGGCCCCCCTCTCTCTGCCCCCGGCCCCCCTCTCTCGGCCCCCGGCCCCCCTCTCTCTCCCTCCGGCCCCCCTCTCTCTGCCCCCGGGCCCCCTCTATCTGCCCTATCCCCCCTCTCTCTGCCCCCGGCCCCCCTCTCTATCCCCACGGCCCCCCTCTCTCTCCCCCCGGCCCCCCTCTCTCTGCTTCCGGCCCCCCTCTCTCTCCCCCCGGCCCCCCTCTCTCTTCACACGGCCCCCCTCTCTCTCCACACGGCCCCTTTCTCTCTCCCCACGGCCCCCCTCTCTTCCCTCACGGCCCCCCTCTCTCTCCCCACGTCCCCCCTCTCTTTCCACCCGGCCCCCCTCTCTCTCCCCCCGGCCCCCTTCTCTCTCCCACGGCCCCCCTCTATCTCCCCCCGGCCCCCCTCTCTCTCCCCCCGGCCCCTCTCTCTCTCCCCACAGCCCCCCTCTCTCTCCCCCCGGCCCCCCTCTCTCTGCCCCCGACCCCCCTCTCTCTGCCCCCGGCTCCCCTCTCTCTCCCCACGTCCCCAATTTCTCTCCCCCCGGCCCCCCTCTCTCTGCCCCCGGCCCCCCTCTCTCTGCCCCCGGCCCCCCTCTCTCTGCCACCGGCCCCCCTCTCTCTCCCCCCGGCCCCCCTCTCTCTGCCCCCGACCCCCCTCTCTCTGCCCCCGGCCCCCCTCTCTCTGCCCCCGGCCCCCTTCTCTCTGCCCCCGGCCCCCCTCTCTCTGCCCCCGGGCCCCCCTCTCTCTCCCCCAGGCCCCCCTCTCTCTCCCCCCGGCCCCCCTCTCTCTCCCCCTGGCCCCACTCTCTCTCCCGCCGTCCCCCCTCTCTATGCCGCCGGCCCCCCTCTCTCTGCCCCAGGCCCCCCTCTCTCTGCCCCCGGCCCCCCTCTCTCTCCCTCGACCCCCCTCTCTCTGCCCCCGGGCCCCCTCTATCTGCCCCGTCCCCCCTCTCTCTGCCCTCGGCCCCCCTCTCTCTGCCCCCGGCCCCCCTCTCTATCCCCCGGCCCCCCTCTCTCTCCCCCCGGCCCCCCTCTCTCTCCCCCCGGCCCCCCTCTCTCTTCACACGGCCCCCCTCTCTCTCCACACGGCCCCTTTCTCTCTCCCCACGGCCCCCCTCTCTCTCCCCACGGCCCCCCTCTCTTCCCCCACGGCCCCCCTCTCTCTCCCCACGTCCCCCCTCTCTTTCCCCCCGGCCCCCCTCTCTCTCCCCCCAGCCCCCCTCTCTCTCCCCCCGGCCCACCTCTATCTCCCCCCGGCCCCCCTCTCTCTGCCCCCGGCTCCCCTCTCTCTCCCCACGGCCCCAATTTCTCTCCCCCCGGACCCCCTCTCTCTGCCCCCGCCCCCCCTCTCTCTGCCCCCGGCCCCCCTCTCTCTGCCCCCGGCCCCCCTCTCTCACCCCCCGGCCCCCCTCTCTCTGCCCCCGGCCCCCCTCTCTCTGCCCCCGGCCCCCCTCTCTCTGCCCCCGGCCCCCCTCTCTCTGCCCCCGGGCCCCCCTCTCTCTCCCCCAGGCCCCCCTCTCTCTCCCCCTGGCCCCCCTCTCTCTCCCCCTGGCCCCCCTCTCTCTCCCCCCGGCCCCCCTCTATCTCCCCCCGGCCCCCCTCTCTCTCCCCCCGGCCCCTCTCTCTCTCCCAACGGCCCCCCTCTCTCTCCCCCCGGCCCCCCTCTCTCTGCCCCCGGCCCCCCTCTCTCTGCCCCCGGCTCCCCTCTCTCTCCCCACGGCCCCAATTTCTCTCCCCCCGGCCCCCCTCTCTCTGCCCCCGCCCCCCCTCTCTCTGCCCCTGGCCCCCCTCTCTCTGCCCCCGGCCTCCCTCTCTCTCCCCCCGGCCCCCCTCTCTCTGCCCCCGGCCCCCCTCTCTCTGCCCCCGGCCCCCCTCTCTCTGCCCCCGGCCCCCCTCTCTCTGCCCCCGGCCCCCCTCTCTCTGCCCCCGGGCCCCCCTCTCTCTCCCCCAGGCCCCACTCTCTCTCCCCCCGGCCCCCCTCTCTCTCCCCCTGTCCCCACTCTCTCTCCCGCCGTCCCCCCTCTCTCTCCCGCCGGCCCCCCTCTCTCTCCCCCCGGCCCCCCTCTCTCTCCCCCCGGCCCCCCTCTCTCTCCCCCCGGCCCCCCTCTCTCTCCCCCCGGCCCCCCTCTCTCTCTTCCCGGCCCCCCTCTCTCTGCCCCCGGCCCTCCTCTCTCTGCCCCGGCCCCCCTCTCTCTGCCCCCGGCCCCCCTCTCTCTCCCCCCGGCCCCCCTCTCTCTGCCCCCGGCCCCCCTCTCTCTCCCCCAGCCCCCCTGTCTCTCTCCCCAGTCCCCCTCTCTCCCCCCGGCCCCCCTCTCTCTCCCCCCGGCCGCCCTCTCTCTCCCCCCGGCCCCCCTCTCTCTCCACCCGGCCCCCCTTTCTCTCCCACCGGCCCCCCTTTCTCTCTCCCCTGCCCCCCTCTCTCTCGCCCCGGCCCCCCTCTCTCTGCCCCCGGCCCCCCTCTCTCTGCCCCCGGCCCCCCTCTCTCTCCCCCCAGCCCCCCTGTCTCTCTCCCCGGTCCCCCCCTCTCTCCCCCCGGCCCCCCTCTCTCTCCCCCCGGCCGCCCTCTCTCTCCCCCCGGCCCCCCTCTCTCTGCCCCCGGCCCCCCTCTCTCTGCCCCCGGCCCCCCTCTCTCTGCCCCCGGCCCCCCTCTCTCTGCCCTCGGCCCCCCTCTCTCTGCCCCCGGCCCCACCCTCTCTGCCCCCGGCCCCCCTCTCTCTCCCCCCGGCCCCCCTCTCTCTCCCCACGGCCCCCCTCTCTCTCTCCACGGCCCCCTTCTCTCTCCCCACGGCCCCCTCTCTCTCCCACCGGCCCCCCTCCCTCTCGCCCCGGCCCCCCTCTCACTGCCCCCGGCCCCCTTTCTCTCCCCGCAGCCCCCCTCTCTCTCCCCCTGGCCCCCCTCTCTCTGCCCCCGGCCCCCTCTCTCTACCCCCGGCCCCCCTCTCTCTGCCCCCGGCCCCCCTCTCTCTGCCCACGGCCCCCCTCTCTCTGCCCCCGGCCCCCCTGTCTCTCCCCCCGGCCCCCCTCTCTCTGCCCTCGGCCCCTCTCTCTCTGCCCCCGGCCCCCCTCTCTTTGCCCCCGGGCCCCCCTCTCTCTCCCCCCGGCCCCCCTCTCTCTCCCCCCGGCCCCCCTCTCTCTCCCCCTGGCCCCCCTCTCTCTCCCGCCGGCCTCCCTCTCTCTCCCGCCGGCCCCCCTCTCTCTCACCCCGGCCCCCCTCTCTCTCCCCCCGGCCCCCTTCTCTCTCCCCCCGGCCCCCCTCTCTCTCCCCCCGGCCCCCCTCTCTCTCTTCCCGGCTCCCCTCTCTCTACCCCCGGCCCCCCTCTCTCTGCCCCCGGCCCCCCTCTCTCTGCCCCCGGCCCCCCTCTCTCTCCCTTCGGCCCCCCTCTCTCTGCCCCCGGGCCCCCTCTATCTGCCCCGTCCCCCCTCTCTCTGCCCTCGGCCCCCCTCTCTCTGCCCCCGGCCCCCCTCTCTATCCCCCCGGCCCCCCTCTCTCTGCCCCCGGCCCCCCTCTCTCAGCCCCCGGCTCCCCTCTCTCTCCCCACGGCCCCAATTTCTCTCCCCCCGGCCCCCCTCTCTCTGCCCCCGCCCCCCCTCTCTCTGCCCCCGGCCCCCCTCTCTCTGTCCCCGGCCCCCCTCTCTCTCCTTCCGGCCCCCCTCTCTCTGCCCCCGGCCCCCCTCTCTCTGCCCCCGGCCCCCCTCTCTCTGCCCCCGGCCCCCTTCTCTCTGCCCCCGGCCCCCCTCTCTCTGCCCCCGGGCCCCCCTCTCTCTCGCCCAGGCCCCCCTCTCTCTCCCCCCGGCCCCCCTCTCTCTCCCCCTGGCCCCCCTCTCTCTCCCCTCGGCCCCCCTCTATCTCCCCCCAGCCCCCCTCTCTCTCCCCCCGGCCCCTCTCTCTCTCCCCACGGCCCCCCTCTCTCTCCCCCCGGCCCCCCTCTCTCTGCCCCCGGCCCCCCTCTCTCTGCCCCCGGCCCCCCTCTCTCTGCCCCCGGCCCCCCTCTCTCTCCCCCCAGCCCCCCTGTCTCTCTCCCCGGTCCCCCCCTCTCTCCCCCCGGCCCCCCTCTCTCTCCCCCCGGCCGCCCTCTCTCTCCCCCCGGCCCCCCTCTCTCTGCCCCCGGCCCCCCTCTCTCTGCCCCCGGCCCCCCTCTCTCTGCCCCCGGCCCCCCTCTCTCTGCCCTCGGCCCCCCTCTCTCTGCCCCCGGCCCCACCCTCTCTGCCCCCGGCCCCCCTCTCTCTCCCCCCGGCCCCCCTCTCTCTCCCCACGGCCCCCCTCTCTCTCTCCACGGCCCCCTTCTCTCTCCCCACGGCCCCCTCTCTCTCCCACCGGCCCCCCTCCCTCTCGCCCCGGCCCCCCTCTCACTGCCCCCGGCCCCCTTTCTCTCCCCGCAGCCCCCCTCTCTCTCCCCCTGGCCCCCCTCTCTCTGCCCCCGGCCCCCTCTCTCTACCCCCGGCCCCCCTCTCTCTGCCCCCGGCCCCCCTCTCTGCCCACGGCCCCCCTCTCTCTGCCCCCGGCCCCCCTGTCTCTCCCCCCGGCCCCCCTCTCTCTGCCCTCGGCCCCTCTCTCTCTGCCCCCGGCCCCCCTCTCTTTGCCCCCGGGCCCCCCTCTCTCTCCCCCCGGCCCCCCTCTCTCTCCCCCCGGCCCCCCTCTCTCTCCCCCTGGCCCCCCTCTCTCTCCCGCCGGCCTCCCTCTCTCTCCCGCCGGCCCCCCTCTCTCTCACCCCGGCCCCCCTCTCTCTCCCCCCGGCCCCCTTCTCTCTCCCCCCGGCCCCCCTCTCTCTCCCCCCGGCCCCCCTCTCTCTCTTCCCGGCTCCCCTCTCTCTACCCCCGGCCCCCCTCTCTCTGCCCCCGGCCCCCCTCTCTCTGCCCCCGGCCCCCCTCTCTCTCCCTTCGGCCCCCCTCTCTCTGCCCCCGGGCCCCCTCTATCTGCCCCGTCCCCCCTCTCTCTGCCCTCGGCCCCCCTCTCTCTGCCCCCGGCCCCCCTCTCTATCCCCCCGGCCCCCCTCTCTCTGCCCCCGGCCCCCCTCTCTCAGCCCCCGGCTCCCCTCTCTCTCCCCACGGCCCCAATTTCTCTCCCCCCGGCCCCCCTCTCTCTGCCCCCGCCCCCCCTCTCTCTGCCCCCGGCCCCCCTCTCTCTGTCCCCGGCCCCCCTCTCTCTCCTTCCGGCCCCCCTCTCTCTGCCCCCGGCCCCCCTCTCTCTGCCCCCGGCCCCCCTCTCTCTGCCCCCGGCCCCCTTCTCTCTGCCCCCGGCCCCCCTCTCTCTGCCCCCGGGCCCCCCTCTCTCTCGCCCAGGCCCCACTCTCTCTCCCCCCGGCCCCCCTCTCTCTCCCCCTGGCCCCCCTCTCTCTCCCCTCGGCCCCCCTCTATCTCCCCCCAGCCCCCCTCTCTCTCCCCCCGGCCCCTCTCTCTCTCCCCACGGCCCCCCTCTCTCTCCCCCCGGCCCCCCTCTCTCTGCCCCCGGCCCCCCTCTCTCTGCCCCCGGCTCCCCTCTCTCTCCCCACGGCCCCAATTTCTCTCCCCCCGGCCCCCCTCTCTCTGCCCCCGCCCACCCTCTCTCTGCCCCCGGCCCCCCTCTCTCTGCCCCCGGCCCCCCTCTCTCTCCCCCCGGCCCCCCTCTCTCTGCCCCCGGCCCCCCTCTCTCTGCCCCGGCCCCCCTCTCTCTGCCCCCGGCCCCCCTCTCTCTGCCCCCGGCCCCCCTCTCTCTGCCCCCGGGCCCCCCTCTCTCTCACCCAGGCCCCCCTCTCTCTCCCCCCGCCCCCCTCTCTCTCCCCCTGGCCCCACTCTCTCTCCCGCCGTCCCCCCTCTCTCTCCTGCCGGCCCCCCTCTCTCTCCCCCCGGCCCCCGTCTCTCTCCCCCCGGCCCCCCTCTCTCTCTTCCCGGCCCCCCTCTCTCTGCCCCCGTCCCTCCTCTCTCTGCCCCGGCCCCCCTCTCTCTGCCCCCGGCCCCCCTCTCTCTCCCCCCGGCCCCCCTCTCTCTGCCCCCGGCCCCCCTCTCTCTCCCCCAGCCCCCCTGTCTCTCTCCCCGGTCCCCCTCTCTCCCCCCGGCCCCCCTCTCTCACCCCACGGCCGCCCTCTCTCTCCCCCCGGCCCCCCTCTCTCTCCACCCGGCCCCCCTTTCTCTCCCACCGGCCCCCCTTTCTCTCTCCCTGGCCCCCCTCTCTCTCACCCCGGCCCCCCTCTCTCTGCCCCCGGCCCCCCTCTCTCTGCACCCGGCCCCCCTCTCTCTCCCCCCAGCCCCCCTGTCTCTCTCCCCGGTCCCCCCCTCTCTCCCCCCGGCCCCCCTCTCTCTCCCCCCGGCCGCCCTCTCTCTCCCCCGGGCCCCCCTCTCTCTGCCCTGGCCCCCCTCTCTCTGCCCCCGGCCCCCCTCTCTCTGCCCCCGGCCCCCCTCTCTCTGCCCTCGGCCCCCCTCTCTCTGCCCCCGGCCCCACCCTCTCTGCCCCCGGCCCCCCTCCCTCTCGCCCCGGCCCCCCTCTCACTCCCCACGGCCCCCCTCTCTCTCCCCACGGCCCCCCTCTCTCTCCCCACGGCCCCCTCTCTCTCCCACCGGCCCCCCTCCCTCTCGCCCCGGCCCCCCTCTCTCTGCCCCCGGCCCCCTCTCTCTACCCCCGGCCCCCCTCTCTCTGCCCCCGGCCCCCCTCTCTCTGCCCACGGCCCCCCTCTCTCTGCCCCCGGCCCCCCTGTCTCTCCCCCCGGCCCCCCTCTCTCTGCCCCCGGCCCCCCTCTCTCTGCCCCCGGCCCCCCTCTCTCTGCACCCCGGGCCCCCCTCTCTCTCCCCCCGGCCCCCCTCTCTCTCCCCCCGGCCCCCCTCTCTCTCCCCCTGGCCCCCCTCTCTCTCCCGCCGGCCCCCCTCTCTCTCCCGCCAGCCCCCCTCTCTCTCACCCCGGCCCCCCTCTCTCTCCCCCCGGCCCCCTTCTCTCTCCCCCCGGCCCCCCTCTCTCTCCCCCCGGCCCCCCTCTCTCTCTTCCCGGCTCCCCTCTCTCTACGCCCGGCCCCCCTCTCTCTGCCCCCGGCCCCTCTCTCTCTGCCCCCGGCCCCCCTCTCTCTCCCTCCGGCCCCCCTCTCTCTGCCCCCGGGCCCCCTCTATCTGCCCCGTCCCCCCTCTCTCTGCCCTCGGCCCCCCTCTCTCTGCCCCCAGCCCCCCTCTCTATCCCCCCGGCCCCCCTCTCTCTCCCCCCGGCCCCCCTCTCTCTGCCCCCGGCCCCCCTCTCTCTCCCCCCGGCCCCCCTCTCTCTTCACACGGCCCCCCTCTCTCTCCACACGGCCCCTTTCTCTCTCCCCACGGCCCCCCTCTCTCTCCCCACGGCCCCCCTCTCTTCCCCCACGGCCCCCCTCTCTCTCCCCACGTCCCCCCTCTCTTTCCCCCCGGCCCCCCTCTCTCTCCCCCCGGCCCCCCTCTCTCTCCCCCCGGCCCCCCTCTATCTCCCCCCGGCCCCCCTCTCTCTCCCCCCGGCCCCTCTTTCTCTCCCCACGGCCCCCCTCTCTCTCCTCCCGGCCCCCCTCTCTCTGCCCCCGGCCCCCCTCTCTCTGCCCCCGGCTCCCCTCTCTCTCCCCACGGCCCCAATTTCTCTCCCCCCGGCCCCCCTCTCTCTGCCCCCGGCCCCCCTCTCTCTGCCCCCGGCCCCCCTCTCTCTGCCCCCGGCCCCCCTCTCTCTCCCACCGGCCCCCCTCTCTCTGACCCCGGCCCCCCTCTCTCTGCCCCCGGCCCCCCTCTCTCTGCCCTCGGCCCCTCTCTCTCTGCCCCCGGCCCCCCTCTCTTTGCCCCCGGGCCCCCCTCTCTCTCCCCCGGGCCCCCCTCTCTCTCCCCCCGGCCCCCCTCTCTCTCCCCCTGGCCCCCCTCTCTCTCCCGCCGGCCTCCCTCTCTCTCCCGCCGGCCCCCCTCTCTCTCACCCCGGCCCCCCTCTCTCTCCCCCCGGCCCCCTTCTCTCTCCCCCCGGCCCCCCTCTCTCTCCCCCCGGCCCCCCTCTCTCTCTTCCCGGCTCCCCTCTCTCTACCCCCGGCCCCCCTCTCTCTGCCCCCGGCCCCCCTCTCTCTGCCCCCGGCCCCCCTCTCTCTCCCTTCGGCCCCCCTCTCTCTGCCCCCGGGCCCCCTCTATCTGCCCCGTCCCCCCTCTCTCTGCCCTCGGCCCCCCTCTCTCTGCCCCCGGCCCCCCTCTCTATCCCCCCGGCCCCCCTCTCTCTGCCCCCGGCCCCCCTCTCTCAGCCCCCGGCTCCCCTCTCTCTCCCCACGGCCCCAATTTCTCTCCCCCCGGCCCCCCTCTCTCTGCCCCCGCCCCCCCTCTCTCTGCCCCCGGCCCCCCTCTCTCTGTCCCCGGCCCCCCTCTCTCTCCTTCCGGCCCCCCTCTCTCTGCCCCCGGCCCCCCTCTCTCTGCCCCCGGCCCCCCTCTCTCTGCCCCCGGCCCCCTTCTCTCTGCCTCCGGCCCCCCTCTCTCTGCCCCCGGGCCCCCCTCTCTCTCGCCCAGGCCCCCCTCTCTCTCCCCCCGGCCCCCCTCTCTCTCCCCCTGGCCCCCCTCTCTCTCCCCTCGGCCCCCCTCTATCTCCCCCCAGCCCCCCTCTCTCTCCCCCCGGCCCCTCTCTCTCTCCCCACGGCCCCCCTCTCTCTCCCCCCGGCCCCCCTCTCTCTGCCCCCGGCCCCCCTCTCTCTGCCCCCGGCTCCCCTCTCTCTCCCCACGGCCCCAATTTCTCTCCCCCCGGCCCCCCTCTCTCTGCCCCCGCCCACCCTCTCTCTGCCCCCGGCCCCCCTCTCTCTGCCCCCGGCCCCCCTCTTTCTCCCCCCGGCCCCCCTCTCTCTGCCCCCGGCCCCCCTCTCTCTGCCCCGGCCCCCCTCTCTCTGCCCCCGG
Source organism: Petromyzon marinus (assembly GCF_048934315.1). Lineage (NCBI taxonomy): Eukaryota > Metazoa > Chordata > Hyperoartia > Petromyzontiformes > Petromyzontidae > Petromyzon > Petromyzon marinus. The sequence continues at coordinate 56,157 of NW_027423395.1, read as the reverse complement.
CCCCCCTCTCTCTGCCCCGGGCCCCCCTCTCTCTGCCCCCGAGCCCCCCTCTCTCTCACCCAGGCCCCCCTCTCTCTCCCCCCGCCCCCCTCTCTCTCCCCCTGGCCCGACTCTCTCTCCCGCCGTCCCCCCTCTCTCTCCTGCCGGCCCCCCTCTCTCTCCCCCCGGCCCCCCTCTCTCTCCCCCCGGCCCCCCTCTCTCTCTTCCCGGCCCCCCTCTCTCTGCCCCCGTCCCTCCTCTCTCTGCCCCGGCCCCCCTCTCTCTGCCCCCGGCCCCCCTCTCTCTCCCCCCGGCCCCCCTCTCTCTGCCCCCGGCCCCCCTCTCTCTCCCCCAGCCCCCCTGTCTCTCTCCCCGGTCCCCCTCTCTCCCCCCGGCCCCCCTCTCTCACCCCACGGCCGCCCTCTCTCTCCCCCCGGCCCCCCTCTCTCTCCACCCGGCCCCCCTTTCTCTCCCACCGGCCCCCCTTTCTCTCTCCCTGGCCCCCCTCTCTCTCACCCCGGCCCCCCTCTCTCTGCCCCCGGCCCCCCTCTCTCTGCACCCGGCCCCCCTCTCTCTCCCCCCAGCCCCCCTGTCTCTCTCCCCGGTCCCCCCCTCTCTCCCCCCGGCCCCCCTCTCTCTCCCCCCGGCCGCCCTCTCTCTCCCCCGGGCCCCCCTCTCTCTGCCCCGGCCCCCCTCTCTCTGCCCCCGGCCCCCCTCTCTCTGCCCCCGGCCCCCCTCTCTCTGCCCCCGGCCCCCCTCTCTCTGCCCCCGGCCCCCCGTTCTCTGCCCCCGGCCCCCCTCTCTCTGCCCCCGGGCCCCCCTCTCTCTCCCCCAGGCCCCCCTCTCTCTCCCCCCGGCCCCCCTCTCTCTCCCCCTGGCCCCACTCTCTCTCCCGCCGTCCCCCCTCTCTCTGCCCCCGGCCCCCCTCTCTCTGCCCCCGGCCCCCCTTTCTCTGCCCCCGGCCCCCCTCTCTCTCCCTCCAGCCCCCCTCTCTCTGCCCCCGGGCCCCCTCTATCTGCCCCGTCCCCCCCTCTCTCTGCCCTCGGCCCCCCTCTCTCTGCCCCCGGCCCCCCTCTCTATCCCCCCGGCCCCCCTCTCTCTCCCCCCGGCCCCCCTCTCTCTGCCCCCGGCCCCCCTCTCTCTCCCCCCGGCCCCCCTCTCTCTTCACACGGCCCCCCTCTCTCTCCACACGGCCCCTTTCTCTCTCCCCACGGCCCCCCTCTCTCTCCCCACGGCCCCCCTCTCTTCCCCCACGGCCCCCCTCTCTCTCCCCACGTCCCCCCTCTCTTTCCCCCCGGCCCCCCTCTCTCTCCCCCCGGCCCCCCTCTCTCTCCCCCCGGCCCCCCTCTATCTCCCCCCGGCCCCCCTCTCTCTCCCCCCGGCCCCTCTCTCTCTCCCCACGGCCCCCCTCTCTCTCCCCCCGGCCCCCCTCTCTCTGCCCCCGGCCCCCCTCTCTCTGCCCCCGGCTCCCCTCTCTCTCCCCACGGCCGCAATTTCTCTCCCCCCGGCCCCCCTCTCTCTGCCCCCGCCCCCCCTCTCTCTGCCCCCGGCCCCCCTCTCTCTGCCCCCGGCCCCCCTCTCTCTCCCCCCGGCCCCCCTCTCTCTGCCCCCGGCCCCCCTCTCTCTGCCCCCGGCCCCCCTCTCTCTGCCCCCGGCCCCCCTCTCTCTGCCCCCGGCCCCCCTCTCTCTGCCCCCGGGCCCCCCTCTCTCTCCCCCAGGCCCCCCTCTCTCTCCCCCCGGCCCCCCTCTCTCTGCCCCCGGCCCCCCTCTCTCTGCCCCCGGGCCCCCCTCTCTCTCCCCCACGGCCCCCCTCTCTCTCCCCACGTCCCCCCTCTCTTTCCCCCCGGCCCCCCTCTCTCTCCCCCCGGCCCCCCTCTCTCTCCCCCCGGCCCCCCTCTATCTCCCCCCGGCCCCCCTCTCTCTCCCCCCGGCCCCTCTCTCTCTCCCCACGGCCCGCCTCTCTCTCCCCCCGGCCCCCCTCTCTCTGCCCCCGGCCCCCCTCTCTCTGCCCCCGGCTCCCCTCTCTCTCCCCACGGCCCCAATTTCTCTCCCCCTGGCCCCCCTCTCTCTGCCCCCGCCCCCCCTCTCTCTCCCCACGGCCCCCCTCTCTCTCCCCCCGGCCCCCCTCTCTCTGCCCCCGGCCCCCCTCTCTCTGCCCCCGGCCCCCCTCTCTCTGCCCCCGGCCCCCCTCTCTCTGCCACCGGCCCCCCTCTCTCTGCCCCTGGGCCCCCCTCTCTCTCCCCCAGGCCCCCCTCTCTCTCCCCCCGGCCGCCCTCTCTCTCCCCCCGGCCCCCCTCTCTCTGCCCCCGGCCCCCCTCTCTCTGCCCCCGGCCCCCCTCTCTCTGCCCCCGGCCCCCCTCTCTCTCCCCCCGGCCCCCCTCTCTCTCCCCCCGGCCCCCCTCTCTCTCGCCCTGGCCCCCCTCTCTCTCCCGCCGGCCCCCCTCTCTCTCACCCCGGCCCCCCTCTCTCTCCCCCCGGCACCCTTCTCTCTCCCCCCGGCCCCCCTCTCTCTCCCCCCGGCCCCCCTCTCTCTCTTCCCGGCTCCCCTCTCTCTACGCCCGGCCCCCCTCTCTCTGCCCCCGGCCCCCCTCTCTCTGCCCCCGGCCCCCCTCTCTCTCCCTCCGGCCCCCCTCTCTCTGCCCCCGGGCCCCCTCTATCTGCCCCATCCCCCCTCTCTCTGCCCTCGGCCCCCCTCTCTCTGCCCCCAGCCCCCCTCTCTATCCCCCCAGCCCCCCTCTCTCTCCCCCCGGCCCCCCTCTCTCTGCCCCCGGCCCCCCTCTCTCTCCCCCCGGCCCCCCTCTCTCTTCACACGGCCCCCCTCTCTCTCCACACGGCCCCTTTCTCTCTCCCCACGGCCCCCCTCTCTCTCCCCACGGCCCCCCTCTCTTCCCCCACGGCCCCCCTCTCTCTCCCCACGTCCCCCCTCTCTTTCCCCCCGGCCTCCCTCTCTCTCCCCCCGGCCCCCCTCTCTCTCCCCCCGGCCCCCCTCTATCTCCCCCCGGCCCCCCTCTCTCTCCCCCCGGCCCCTCTCTCTCTCCCCACGGCCCCCCTCTCTCTCCCCCCGGCCCCCCTCTCTCTGCCCCCGGCCCCCCTCTCTCTGCCCCCGGCTCCCCTCTCTCTCCCCACGGCCCCAATTTCTCTCCCCCCGGCCCCCCTCTCTCTGCCCCCGGCCCTCCTCTCTCTGCCCCCTGCCCCCCTCTCTATGCCCCCGGCCCCCCTCTCTCTCCCACCGGCCCCCCTCTCTCTGCCCCCGGCCCCCCTCTCTCTGCCCCCGGCCCCCCTCTCTCTGCCCCCGGCCCCCCGTTCTCTGCCCCCGGCCCCCTCTCTCTGCCCCCGGGCCCCCCTCTCTCTCCCCCAGGCCCCCCTCTCTCTCCCCCCGGCCCCCCTCTCTCTCCCCCTGGCCCCACTCTCTCTCCCGCCGTCCCCCCTCTCTCTGCCCCCGGCCCCCCTCTCTCTGCCCCCGGCCCCCCTCTCTCTGCCCCCGGCCCCCTTCTCTCTCCCTCCGGCCCCCCTCTCTCTGCCCCCGGGCCCCCCTCTCTCTCCCCCAGGCCCCCCTCTCTCTCCCCCCGGCCCCCCTCTCTCTGCCCCCGGCCCCCCTCTCTCTGCCCCCGGGCCCCCCTCTCTCTCCCCCACGGCCCCCCTCTCTCTCCCCACGTCCCCCTCTCTTTCCCCCCGGCCCCCCTCTCTCTCCCCCGGCCCCCCTCTCTCTCCCCCCGGCCCCCCTCTATCTCCCCTCGGCCCCCCTCTCTCTCCCCCCGGCCCCTCTCTCTCCCCACGGCCCCCCTCTCTCTCCCCCCGGCCCCCCTCTCTCTGCCCCCGGCCCCACTCTCTCTGCCCCCGGCTCCCCTCTCTCTCCCCACGGCCCCAATTTCTCTCCCCCCGGCCCCCCTCTCTCTGCCCCCGCCCCCCCTCTCTCTGCCCCCGGCCCCCCTCTCTCTGCCCCCGCCCCCCCTCTCTCTCCCCCCGGCCCCCCTCTCTCTGCCCCAGGCCCCCCTCTCTCTGCCCCCGGCCCCCCTCTCTCTGCCCCCGGCCCCCCTCTCTCTGCCCCCGGCCCCCCTCTCTCTGCCCCCGGGCCCCCCTCTCTCTCCCCCAGGCCCCCCTCTCTCTCCCCCCGGCCGCCCTCTCTCTCCCCCCGGCCCCCCTCTCTCTGCCCCCGGCCCCCCTCTCTCTGCCCCCGGCCCCCCTCTCTCTGTCCCCGGCCCCCCTCTCTCTGCCCTCGGCCCCCCTCTCTCTGCCCCCGGCCCCACCCTCTCTGCCCCCGGCCCCCCTCCCTCTCGCCCCGGCCCCCCTCTCACTCCCCACGGCCCCCCTCTCTCTCCCCACGGCCCCCCTCTCTCTCCCCACGGCCCCCTCTCTCTCCCACCGGCCCCCCTCCCTCTCGCCCCGGCCCCCCTCTCTCTGCCCCCGGCCCCCTCTCTCTACCCCCGGCCCCCCTCTCTCTGCCCCCGGCCCCCCTCTCTCTGCCCACGGCCCCCCTCTCTCTGCCCCCGGCCCCCCTGTCTCTCCCCCCGGCCCCCCTCTCTCTGCCCCCGGCCCCCCTCTCTCTGCCCCCGGCCCCCCTCTCTCTGCACCCCGGGCCCCCCTCTCTCTCCCCCCGGCCCCCCTCTCTCTCCCCCTGGCCCCCCTCTCTCTCCCGCCAGCCCCCCTCTCTCTCCCGCCGGCCCCCTTCTCTCTCACCCCGGCCCCCCTCTCTCTCCCCCCGGCCCCCTTCTCTCTCCCCCCGGCCCCCCTCTCTCTCCCCCCGGCCCCCCTCTCTCTCTTCCCGGCTCCCCTCTCTCTACACCCGGCCCCCCTCTCTCTGCCCCCGGCCCCCCTCTCTCTGCCCCCGACCCCCCTCTCTCTCCCTCCGGCCCCCCTCTCTCTGCCCCCGGGCCCCCTCTATCTGCCCCGGCCCCCCTCTCTCTGCCCTCGGCCCCCCTCTCTCTGCCCCCAGCCCCCCTCTCTATCCCCCCGGCCCCCCTCTCTCTCCCCCCGGCCCCCCTCTCTCTGCCCCCGGCCCCCCTCTCTCTCCCCCCGGCCCCCCTCTCTCTTCACACGGCCCCCCTCTCTCTCCACACGGCCCCTTTATCTCTCCCCACGGCCCCCCTCTCTCTCCCCACGGCCCCCCTCTCTTCCCCCACGGCCCCCCTCTCTCTCCCCACGTCCCCCCTCTCTTTCCCCCCGGCCTCCCTCTCTCTCCCCCCGGCCCCCCTCTCTCTCCCCCCGGCCCCCCTCTATCTCCCCCGGCCCCCCTCTCTCTCCACCCGGCCCCTCGCTCTATCCCCACGGCCCCCCTCTCTCTCTCCCCGGCCCCCCTCTCTCTGCCCCCGGCCCCCCTCTCTCTGCCCCCGGCTCCCCTCTCTCTCCCCACGGCCCCAATTTCTCTCCCCCCGGCCCCCCTCTCTCTGCCCCCGGCCCCCCTCTCTCTGCCCCCGGCCCCCCTCTCTCTGCCCCCGGCCCCCCTCTCTCTCCCACCGGCCCCCCTCTCTCTGCCCCCGGCCCCCCTCTCTCTGCCCCCGGCCCCCCTCTCTCTGCCCCCGGCCCCCCGTTCTCTGCCCCCGGCCCCCCTCTCTCTGCCCCCGGGCCCCCCTCTCTCTCCCCCAGGCCCCCCTCTCTCTCCCCCCGGCCCCCCTCTCTCTCCCCCTGGCCCCACTCTCTCTCCCGCCGTCCCCCCTCTCTCTGCCCCCGGCCCCCCTCTCTCTGCCCCCGGCCCCCCTCTCTCTGCCCCCGGCCCCCCTCTCTCTCCCTCCGGCCCCCCTCTCTCTGCCCCCGAGCCCCCTCTATCTGCCCCGTCCCCCCTCTCTCTGCCCTCGGCCCCCCTCTCTCTGCCCCCGGCCCCCCTCTCTATCCCCCCGGCCCCCCTCTCTCTCCCCCCGGCCCCCCTCTCTCTGCCCCCAGCCCCCCTCTCTCTCCCCCCGGCCCCCCTCTCTCTTCACACGGCCCCCCTCTCTCTCCACACGGCCCCTTTCTCTCTCCCCACGGCCCCCTCTCTCTCCCCACGGCCCCCCTCTCTTCCCCCACGGCCCCCCTCTCTCTCACCACGTCCCCCCTCTCTTTCCCCCCGGCCCCCCTCTCTCTCCCCCCGGCCCCCCTCTCTCTCCCCCCGGCCCCCTCTATCTCCCCCCGGCCCCCCTCTCTCTCCCCCCGGCCCCTCTCTCTCTCCCCACGGCCCCCCTCTCTCTCCCCCCGGCCCCCCTCTCTCTGCCCCCGGCCCCCCTCTCTCTGCCCCCGGCTCCCCTCTCTCTCCCCACGGCCCCAATTTCTCTCCCCCCGGCCCCCCTCTCTCTGCCCTCGCCCCCCCTCTCTCTGCCCCCGGCCCCCCTCTCTCTGCCCCCGGCCCCCCTCTCTCTCCCCCCGGCCCCCCTCTCTCTGCCCCCGGCCCCCCTCTCTCTGCCCCCGGCCCCTCTCTCTCTGCCCCCGGACCCCCTCTCTCTGCCCCCGGGCCCCCCTCTCTCTCCCCCAGGCCCCCCTCTCTCTCCCCCCGGCCCCCCTCTCTCTCCCCCCGGCCCCCCTCTCTCTCCCCCCGGCCCCCCTCTCTCTGCCCCCGGCCCCCCTCTCTCTCCCCCCGGCCCCCCTCTCTCTTCACACGGCCCCCCTCTCTCTCCACACGGCCCCTTTCTCTCTCCCCACGGCCCCCCTCTCTCTCCCCACGGCCCCCCTCTCTTCCCCCACGGCCCCCCTCTCTCTCCCCACGTCCCCCCTCTCTTTCCCCCCGGCCCCCCTCTCTCTCCCCCCGGCCCCCCTCTCTCTCCCCCCGGCCCCCCTCTATCTCCCCCCGGCCCCCCTCTCTCTCCCCCCGGCCCCTCTCTCTCTCCCCACGGCCCCCCTCTCTCTCCCCCCGGCCCCCCTCTCTCTGCCCCCGGCCCCCCTCTCTCTGCCCCCGGCTCCCCTCTCTCTCCCCACGGCCCCAATTTCTCTCCCCCCGGCCCCCCTCTCTCTGCCCTCGCCCCCCCTCTCTCTGCCCCCGGCCCCCCTCTCTCTGCCCCCGGCCCCCCTCTCTCTCCCCCCGGCCCCCCTCTATCTGCCCCCGGCCCCCCTCTCTCTGCCCCCGGCCCCCCTCTCTCTGCCCCCGGCCCCCCTCTCTCTGCCCCCGGACCCCCTCTCTCTGCCCCCGGGCCCCCCTCTCTCTCCCCCAGGCCCCCCTCTCTCTCCCCCCGGCCCCCCTCTCTCTCCCCCTGGCCCCACTCTCTCTCCCGCCGTCCCCCCTCTCTCTCCCGCCGGCCCCCCTCTCTCTCCCCCCGGCCCCCCTCTCTCTCCCCCCGGCCCCCCTCTCTCTCCCCCCGGCCCCCCTCTCTCTCCCCCCGGCCCCCCTCTCTCTCCCCCCGGCCCCCCTCTCTCTCTTCCCGGCCCCCCTCTCTCTGCCCCCGGCCCTCCTCTCTCTGCCCCGGCCCCCCTCTCTCTGCCCCCGGCCCCCCTCTCTCTCCCCCTGGCCCCCCTCTCTCTCTCCCCGGCCCCTCTCTCTCTCCCCCCGGCCCCCATCTGTCTCGCCCAGGCCGCCCTCTCTCTACCCCCGGCCCCCCTCTCTCTCCCCCCCGGCCCCCTTTCTCTCCCACCGGCCCCCCTCTCTCTCGCCCCGGCCCCCCTCTCTCTCCCCCCGGCCCAGTCTCTCTCCCCGCGGCCCCACTCTCTCTCCCCCCGGCCCCCCTCTCTCTGCCCCCGGGCCCCCTCTATCTGCCCCCGTCCCCTCTCTCTCTGCCCCCGGCCCCCCTCTCTCTGCCCCCGGCCCCCCTCTCTCTCCCCCAGGCCCCCCTCTCTCTGCCCCCGGCCCCCCTCTCTCTGCCCCCGGCCCCCCTCTCTCTGCCCCCGGCTCTCCTCTCTCTCCCCCCGGCCCCCGTCTCTCTCCCCCCGGCCCCCCTCTCTCTCCCGCCATCCCCCCTCTCTCTCCCGCCGGCCCCGCTCTCTCTACCCCCGGCCCCCCTCTCTCTCCCCCCGGCCCCCCTCTCTCTGCCCCCGGGCCCCCTCTATCTGCCCCCGTCCCCCCTCTCTCTGCCCTCGGCCCCCCTCTCTCTGCCCCGGCCCCCCTCTCTATCACCCCGGCCCCCCTCTCTCTCCCCCCGGCCCCCCTCTCTCTGTCTACGCCCCCCCACTCTCTCCCCCCGGCCCCCCTCTCTCTTCACATGGCCCCGCTCTCTCTCGACACGGCCCCTTTCTCTCTCCCCACGGCCCCCCTCTCTCTCCCCACGGCCCCCCTCTCTCTCCCCACGGCCCCCCTCTCTTTCCCCCCGGCCCCCTTCTCTCTCCCCCCTGCCCCCCTCTCTCTCCCCACGGCCCCCCTCTCTTCCCCCACGGCCCCCCTCTCTCTCCCCACGGCCCCCCTCTCTTCCCCCACGGCCCCCCTCTCTCTCCCCACGTCCCCCCTCACTTTCCCCCCGGGCCCCTATCTCTCCCCCCGGCCCCCCTCTCTCTCCCCCCGGCCCCCCTCTATCTCCCCCCGGCCCCCCTCTCTCTCCCCCCGGCCCCTCTCTCTCTCCCCACGGCCCCCCTCTCTCTCCCCCCGGCCCCCCTCTCTCTGCCCCCGGCCCCCCTCTCTCTGCCCCCGGCTCCCCTCTCTCTCCCCACGGCCCCAATTTCTCTCCCGCCGGCCCCCCTCTCTCTGCCCCCGCCCCCCCTCTCTCTGCCCCCGGCCCCCCTCTCTCTGCCCCCGGCCCCCCTCTCTCTCCCCCCGGCCCCCCTCTCTCTGCCCCCGGCCCCCCTCTCTCTGCCCCCGGCCCCCATCTCTCTGCCCCCGGCCCCCCTCTCTCTGCCCCCGGCCCCCCTCTCTCTGCCACCGGGCCCCCCTCTCTCTCCCCCAGGCCCCCCTCTCTCTCCCCCCGGCCCCCCTCTCTCTCCCCCTGGCCCCACTCTCTCTCCCGCCGTCCCCCCTCTCCCGCCGGCCCCCCTCTCTCTCCCCCCGGCCCCCCTCTCTCTCCCCCCGGCCCCCCTCTCTCTCCCCCCGGCCCCCCTCTCTCTCCCCCCGGCCCTCCTCTCTCTCTTCCCGGCCCCCCTCTCTCTGCCCCCGGCCCTCCTCTCTCTGCCCCGGCCCCCCTCTCTCTGCCCCCGGCCCCCCTCTCTCTCCCCCTGGCCCCCCTCTCTCTCTCCCCGGCCCCTCTCTCTCTCCCCCCGCCCCCATCTCTCTCGCCCAGGCCGCCCTCTCTCTACCCCCGGCCCCCCTCTCTCTCCCCCCCGGCCCCCTTTCTCTCCCACCGGCCCCCCTCTCTCTCGCCCCGGCCCCCCTCTCTCTTCCCCCGGCCCAGTCTCTCTCCCCGCGGCCCCCCTCTCTCTCCCCCCGGCCCCCCTCTCTCTGCCCCCGGGCCCCCTCTTTCTGCCCCCGTCCCCTCTCTCTCTGCCCCCGGCCCCCCTCTCTCTGCCCCCGGCCCCCCTCTCTCTCCCCCTGGCCCCCCTCTCTCTGCCCCCGGCCCCCCTCTCTCTGCCCCCGGCCCCCCTCTCTCTGCCCCCGGCCCTCCTCTCTCTCCCCCCGGCCCCCGTCTCTCTCCCCCCGGCCCCGCTCTCTCTGCCCCCGGCCCTCCTCTCTCTCCCGCCAGCCCCCCTCTCTCTCCCGCCGGCCCCGCTCTCTCTACCCCCGGCCCCCCTCTCTCTCCCCCCGGCCCCCCTCTCTCTGCCCCCGGGCCCCCTCTATCTGCCCCCGTCCCCCCTCTCTCTGCCCTCGGCCCCCCTCTCTCTGCCCCGGCCCCCCTCTCTATCACCCCGGCCCCCCTCTCTCTCCCCCCGGCCCCCCTCTCTCTGTCTACGCCCCCCCACTCTCTCCACCCGGCCCCCCTCTCTCTTCACACGGCCCCGCTCTCTCTCGACACGGCCCCTTTCTCTCTCCCCACGGCCCCCCTCTCTCTCCCCACGGCCCCCTCTCTTTCCCCCCGGCCCCCTTCTCTCTCCCCCCGGCCCCCCTCTTTCTCCCCACGGCCCCCCTCTCTCTCCCGCCGGCCCCCCTCTCTCTCCCCCCGGCTCCCCTCTCTCTCCCCACGGCCCCCCTTTCTCTCCCCCCGGCCCCCCTCTCTCTCCCCCCGGCCCCCCTCTCTCTCCCCCCGGCCCCCCTCTCTCTCCCCCCGCCCCCCCTCTCTCTGCCCCCGGCCCCCCTCTCTCTGCCCCCGGCCCCCCTCTCTCTGCCCTCGGCCCCCCTCTCTCTGCCCCCGGCCCCCCTATCTCTCCCCCCGGCCCCCCTCTCTCTCCCCACGGCCCCCCTCTCTCTCCCCACGGCCCCCCTCTCTCTCCCCATGGCCCCCCTCTCTCTCTCCACGTCCCCCTTCTTTCTCCCCACGGCCCCCCTCTCTCTCCCACCGGCCCCCCTCCCTCTCGCCCCGGCCCCCCTCTCTCTCCCCCCGGACCCCTCTCTCTCCCCGCAGCCCCCCTCTCTCTCCCCCTGGCCCCCCTCTCTCTGCCCCCGGCCCCCCTCTCTCTACCCCCGGCCCCCCTCTCTCTGCCCCCGGCCCCCCTCTCTCTGCCCACGGCCCCCCTCTCTCTGCCCCCGGCCCCCCTGTCTCTCCCCCCGGCCCCCCTCTCTCTGCCCCCGGCCACCCTCTCTCTGCCCCCGGCCCCACTCTCTCTGCCCCCGGGCCCCCCTCTCTCTCCCCCCGGCCCCCCTCTCTCTCCCCCCGGCCCCCCTCTCTCTCCCCCTGGCCCCCTCTCTCTCCCGCCGACCCCCCTCTCTCTCCCGCCGGCCCCCCACTCTCTCACCCCGGCCCCCCTCTCTCTCCCCCCGGCCCCCCTCTCTCTCCCCCCGGCCCCCCTCTCTCTCCCCCCGGCCCCCCTCTCTCTCTTCCCGGCCCCCCTCTCTCTGCCCCCGGCCCCCCTCTCTCTGCCCCCGGCCCCCCTCTCTCTGCCCCCGGCGCCCCTCTCTCTCCCCCCGGCCGCCCTCTCTCTCCCCCCGGCCCCCCTCTCTCTCCCTCCGGCCCCCCTCTTTCTGCCCCCGGGCCCACTCTATCTGCCCCCGTCCCACCTCTCTCTGCCCTCGGCCCCCCTCTCTCTGCCCCCGGCCCCCCTCTCTATCCCCCCGGCCCCCCTCTCTCTCCCCCCGGCCCCCCTCTCTCTGCCCCCGGCCCCCCTCTCTCTCCCCCCGGCCCCCCTCTCTCTTCCCACGGCCCCCCTCTCTCTCCACACGGCCCCTTTCTCTCTCCCGACGGCCCCCCTCTCTCTCCCCACGGCCCCCCTCTCTTCCCCCACGGCCCCCCTCTCTCTCCCCACGGCCCCCCTCTCTTTCCCCCCGGCCACCCTCTCTCTCCCCCCGGCCCCCCTCTCTCTCGCCCTGGCCGCCCTCTCTCTCCCCCCGGCCCCCTCTCTCTCCCCACAGCCCCCCTCTCTCTCCCCCCGGCCCCCCTCTCTCTGCCCCCGGCCCCCCTCTCTATGCCCCCGGCCCCCTCTCTCTCTGCCCCCGGCCCCCCTCTCTCTGCCCCCGGCCCCCCTCTCTCTGCCCCCGGCTCCCCTGTCTCTGCCCCCGAGCCCCCCTCTCTCTCCCCCCGGCCCCCCTCTCTCTCCCCCCGGCCCCCCTCTCTCTCCCCTGGCCCCCCTCTCTCTCCCGCCGGCCCCCCTCTCTCTCCTGCCGGCCCCCTCTCTCTCCCCCCGGCCCCCCTCTCTCTCCCCCCGGCCCCCCTCTATCTCCCCCCGGACCCCTCTCTCTCCCCCCGGCCCCCCTCTCTCTCTTCCCGGCCCCCCTCTCTTTGCCCCCGGCCCCCCTCTCTCTGCCCCGGCCCCCCTCTCTCTGCCCCCGGCCCCCCTCTCTCTCCCCCCGGCCCCCCTCTCTCTCTCCCCGGCCCCCCTCTCTCTCCCCCCGGCCCCCCTCTCTCTCCCCCCGGCCGCCCTCTCTCTCCCCCCGGCCCCCCTCTCTCTCCCCCCGGCCCCCCTTTCTCTCCCCCCGGCCCCCCTCTCTCTCCCCCCGGCCCCCCTCTCTCTGTCTACGCCCCCCCACTCTCTCCCCCCGGCCCCCCTCTCTCTTCACACGGCCCCGCTCTCTCTCGACACGGCCCCTTTCTCTCTCCCCACGGCCCCCCTCTCTCTCCCCACGGCCCCCCTCTCTCTCCCCACGGCCCCCCTCTCTCTCCCCACGGCCCCCTCTCTTTCCCCCCGGCCCCCTTCTCTCTCCCCCCGGCCCCCCTCTTTCTCCCCACGGCCCCCCTCTCTCTCCCGCCGGCCCCCCTCTCTCTCCCCCCGGCTCCCCTCTCTCTCCCCACGGCCCCCCTTTCTCTCCCCACGGCCCCCCTCTCTCTCCCCCCGGCCCCCCTCTCTCTCCCCCCGGCCCCCCTCTCTCTCCCCCCGCCCCCCCTCTCTCTGCCCCCGGCCCCCCTCTCTCTGCCCCCGGCCCCCCTCTCTCTGCCCTCGGCCCCCCTCTCTCTGCCCCCGGCCCCCCTCTCTCTCCCCCCGGCCCCCCTCTCTCTCCCCACGGCCCCCCTCTCTCTCCCCACGGCCCCCCTCTCTCTCCCCATGGCCCCCCTCTCTCTCTCCACGGCCCCCTTCTCTCTCCCCACGGCCCCCCTCTCTCTCCCACCGGCCCCCCTCCCTCTCGCCCCGGCCCCCCTCTCTCTCCCCCCGGCCCCCTCTCTCTCCCCGCAGCCCCCCTCTCTCTCCCCCTGGCCCCCCTCTCTCTGCCCCCGGCCCCCCTCTCTCTACCCCCGGCCCCCCTCTCTCTGCCCCCGGCCCCCCTCTCTCTGCCCACGGCCCCCCTCTCTCTGCCCCCGGCCCCCCTGTCTCTCCCCCCGGCCCCCCTCTCTCTGCCCCCGGCCACCCTCTCTCTGCCCCCGGCCCCCCTCTCTCTGCCCCCGGGCCCCCCTCTCTCTCCCCCCGGCCCCCCTCTCTCTCCCCCCGGCCCCCCTCTCTCTCCCCCTGGCCCCCTCTCTCTCCCGCCGACCCCCCTCTCTCTCCCGCCGGCCCCCCACTCTCTCAACCCGGCCCCCCTCTCTCTCCCCCCGGCCCCCCTCTCTCTCCCCCCGGCCCCCCTCTCTCTCCCCCCGGCACCCCTCTCTCTCTTCCCGGCCCCCCTCTCTCTGCCCCCGGCCCCCCTCTCTCTGCCCCCGGCCCCCCTCTCTCTGCCCCCGGCGCCCCTCTCTCTCCCCCCGGCCGCCCTCTCTCTCCCCCCGGCCCCCCTCTCTCTCCCTCCGGCCCCCCTCTTTCTGCCCCCGGGCCCACTCTATCTGCCCCCGTCCCACCTCTCTCTGCCCTCGGCCCCCCTCTCTCTGCCCCCGGCCCCCCTCTCTATCCCCCCGGCCCCCCTCTCTCTCCCCCCGGCCCCCCTCTCTCTGCCCCCGGCCCCCCTCTCTCTCCCCCTGGCCCCCCTCTCTCTTCACACGGCCCCCCTCTCTCTCCACACGGCCCCTTTCTCTCTCCCCACGGCCCCCCTCTCTCTCCCCACGGCCCCCCTCTCTTCCCCTACGGCCCCCCTCTCTCTCCCCACGGCCCCCCTCTCTTTCCCCCCGGCCCCCCTCTCTCTCCCCCCGGCCCCCCTCTCTCTCGCCCTGGCCGCCCTCTCTCTCCCCCCGGCCCCCTCTCTCTCCCCACAGCCCCCCTCTCTCTCCCCCCGGCCCCCCTCTCTCTGCCCCCGGCCCCCCTTTCTCTGCCCCCGGCCCCCTCTCTCTCTGCCCCCGGCCCCCCTCTCTCTGCCCCCGGCCCCCCTCTCTCTGCCCCCGGCTCCCCTGTCTCTGCCCCGAGCCCCCCTCTCTCTCCCCCCGGCCCCCCTCTCTCTCCCCCCGGCCCCCCTCTCTCTCCCGCCGGCCCCCCTCTCTCTCCTGCCGGCCCCCTCTCTCTCCCCCCGGCCCCCCTCTCTCTCCCCCCGGCCCCCCTCTATCTCCCCCCGGACCCCTCTCTCTCCCCCCGGCCCCCCTCTCTCTCTTCCCGGCCCCCCTCTCTTTGCCCCCGGCCCCCCTCTCTCTGCCCCGGCCCCCCTCTCTCTGCCCCCGGCCCCCCTCTCTCTCCCCCCGGCCCCCCTCTCTCTCTCCCCGGCCCCCCTCTCTCTCCCCCCGGCCTCCCTCTCTCTCCCCCCGGCCGCCCTCTCTCTCCCCCCGGCCCCCCTCTCTCTCCCCCCGGCCCCCCTTTCTCTCCCACCGGCCCCCCTCTCTCTCGGCCCGGCCCCCCTCTCTCTCCCCCCGGCCCCCTCTCTCTCCCTGCAGCCCCCCTCTCTCTCTCCCTGGCCCCCCTCTCTCTGCCCCCGGGCCCCCTCTCTCTGCCCCCGGCCCCCCTCTCTCTGCCCCCGGCCCCCCTCTCTCTCCCCCTGGCCCCCCTCTCTCTGCCCCCGGCCCCCCTCTCTCTGCCCCCAGCCCCCCTCTCTCTTCCCCCGGCCCTCCTCTCTCTCCCCCCGGCCACCGTCTCTCTCCCCCCGGCCCCCCTCTCTCTCCCGCCAGCCCCCCTCTCTCTCCCGCCGGCCCCGCTCTCTCTACCCCCGGCCCCCCTCTCTCTCCCCCCGGCCCCCCTCTCTCTCCCCCCGGCCCCCCTCTCTCTCCCCCCGCCCCCCCTCTCTCTGCCCCCGGCCCCCCTCTCTCTGCCCCCGGCCCCCCTCTCTCTGCCCTCGGCCCCCCTCTCTCTGCCCCCGGCCCCCCTCTCTCTCCCCCCGGCCCCCCTCTCTCTCCCCCCGGCCCCCCTTTCTCTCCCACCGGCCCCCCTCTCTCTCGGCCCGGCCCCCCTCTCTCTCCCCCCGGCCCCCTCTCTCTCCCTGCAGCCCCCCTCTCTCTCTCCCTGGCCCCCCTCTCTCTGCCCCCGGGCCCCCTCTCTCTGCCCCCGGCCCCCCTCTCTCTGCCCCCGGCCCCCCTCTCTCTCCCCCTGGCCCCCCTCTCTCTGCCCCCGGCCCCCCTCTCTCTGCCCCCAGCCCCCCTCTCTCTTCCCCCGGCCCTCCTCTCTCTCCCCCCGGCCACCGTCTCTCTCCCCCCGGCCCCCCTCTCTCTCCCGCCAGCCCCCCTCTCTCTCCCGCCGGCCCCGCTCTCTCTACCCCCGGCCCCCCTCTCTCTCCCCCCGGCCCCCCTCTCTCTCCCCCCGGCCCCCCTCTCTCTCCCCCCGCCCCCCCTCTCTCTGCCCCCGGCCCCCCTCTCTCTGCCCCCGGCCCCCCTCTCTCTGCCCTCGGCCCCCCTCTCTCTGCCCCCGGCCCCCCTCTCTCTCCCCCCGGCCCCCCTCTCTCTCCCCACGGCCCCCCTCTCTCTCCCCACGGCCCCCCTCTCTCTCCCCATGGCCCCCCTCTCTCTCTCCACGGCCCCCCTCCCTCTCGCCCCGGCCCCCCTCTCTCTCCCCCCGGCCCCCTCTCTCTCCCCGCAGCCCCCCTCTCTCTCCCCCTGGCCCCCCTCTCTCTGCCCCCGGCCCCCCTCTCTCTACCCCCGGCCCCCCTCTCTCTGCCCCCGGCCCCCCTCTCTCTGCCCACGGCCCCCCTCTCTCTGCCCCCGGCCCCCCTGTCTCTCCCCCCGGCCCCCCTCTCTCTGCCCCCGGCCACCCTCTCTCTGCCCCCGGCCCCCCTCTCTCTGCCCCCGGGCCCCCCTCTCTCTCCCCCCGGCCCCCCTCTCTCTCCCCCCGGCCCCCCTCTCTCTCCCCCTGGCCCCCTCTCTCTCCCGCCGACCCCCCTCTCTCTCCCGCCGGCCCCCCACTCTCTCAACCCGGCCCCCCTCTCTCTCCCCCCGGCCCCCCTCTCTCTCCCCCCGGCCCCCCTCTCTCTCCCCCCGGCACCCCTCTCTCTCTTCCCGGCCCCCCTCTCTCTGCCCCCGGCCCCCCTCTCTCTGCCCCCGGCCCCCCTCTCTCTGCCCCCGGCGCCCCTCTCTCTCCCCCCGGCCGCCCTCTCTCTCCCCCCGGCCCCCCTCTCTCTCCCTCCGGCCCCCCTCTTTCTGCCCCCGGGCCCACTCTATCTGCCCCCGTCCCACCTCTCTCTGCCCTCGGCCCCCCTCTCTCTGCCCCCGGCCCCCCTCTCTATCCCCCCGGCCCCCCTCTCTCTCCCCCCGGCCCCCCTCTCTCTGCCCCCGGCCCCCCTCTCTCTCCCCCTGGCCCCCCTCTCTCTTCACACGGCCCCCCTCTCTCTCCACACGGCCCCTTTCTCTCTCCCCACGGCCCCCCTCTCTCTCCCCACGGCCCCCCTCTCTTCCCCTACGGCCCCCCTCTCTCTCCCCACGGCCCCCCTCTCTTTCCCCCCGGCCCCCCTCTCTCTCCCCCCGGCCCCCCTCTCTCTCGCCCTGGCCGCCCTCTCTCTCCCCCCGGCCCCCTCTCTCTCCCCACAGCCCCCCTCTCTCTCCCCCCGGCCCCCCTCTCTCTGCCCCCGGCCCCCCTTTCTCTGCCCCCGGCCCCCTCTCTCTCTGCCCCCGGCCCCCCTCTCTCTGCCCCCGGCCCCCCTCTCTCTGCCCCCGGCTCCCCTGTCTCTGCCCCGAGCCCCCCTCTCTCTCCCCCCGGCCCCCCTCTCTCTCCCCCCGGCCCCCCTCTCTCTCCCGCCGGCCCCCCTCTCTCTCCTGCCGGCCCCCTCTCTCTCCCCCCGGCCCCCCTCTCTCTCCCCCCGGCCCCCCTCTATCTCCCCCCGGACCCCTCTCTCTCCCCCCGGCCCCCCTCTCTCTCTTCCCGGCCCCCCTCTCTTTGCCCCCGGCCCCCCTCTCTCTGCCCCGGCCCCCCTCTCTCTGCCCCCGGCCCCCCTCTCTCTCCCCCCGGCCCCCCTCTCTCTCTCCCCGGCCCCCCTCTCTCTCCCCCCGGCCTCCCTCTCTCTCCCCCCGGCCGCCCTCTCTCTCCCCCCGGCCCCCCTCTCTCTCCCCCCGGCCCCCCTTTCTCTCCCACCGGCCCCCCTCTCTCTCGGCCCGGCCCCCCTCTCTCTCCCCCCGGCCCCCTCTCTCTCCCTGCAGCCCCCCTCTCTCTCTCCCTGGCCCCCCTCTCTCTGCCCCCGGGCCCCCTCTCTCTGCCCCCGGCCCCCCTCTCTCTGCCCCCGGCCCCCCTCTCTCTCCCCCTGGCCCCCCTCTCTCTGCCCCCGGCCCCCCTCTCTCTGCCCCCAGCCCCCCTCTCTCTTCCCCCGGCCCTCCTCTCTCTCCCCCCGGCCACCGTCTCTCTCCCCCCGGCCCCCCTCTCTCTCCCGCCAGCCCCCCTCTCTCTCCCGCCGGCCCCGCTCTCTCTACCCCCGGCCCCCCTCTCTCTCCCCCCGGCCCCCCTCTCTCTGCCCCCGGGCCCCCTCTATCTGCCCCCGTCCCCCCTTTCTCTGCCCTCGGCCCCCCTCTCTATGCCCCGGCCCCCCTCTCTATCACCCCGGCCCCCCTCTCTCTCCCCCCGGCCGCCCTCTCTCTGTCTACGCCCCCCCACTCTCTCCCCCCGGCCCCCCTCTCTCTTCACATGGCCCCGCTCTCTCTCGACACGGCCCCTTTCTCTCTCCCCACGGCCCCCCTCTCTCTCCCCACGGCCCTCCTCTCTCTCCCCACGGCCCCCCTCTCTTTCCCCCCGGCCCCCTTCTCTCTCCCCCCTGCCCCCCTCTCTCTCCCCACGGCCCCCCTCTCTTCCCCCACGGCCCCCCTCTCTCTCCCCACGGCCCCCCTCTCTTCCCCCACGGCCCCCCTCTCTCTCCCCACGTCCCCCCTCACTTTCCCCCCGGCCCCCCTCTCTCTCCCCCCGGCCCCCCTCTCTCTCCCCCCGGCCCCCCTCTATCTCCCCCCGGCCCCCCTCTCTCTCCCCCCGGCCCCTCTCTCTCTCCCCACGGCCCCCCTCTCTCTCCCCCCGGCCCCCCTCTCTCTGCCCCCGGCGCCCCTCTCTCTGCCCCCGGCTCCCCTCTCTCTCCCCACGGCCCCAATTTCTCTCCCGCCGGCCCCCCTCTCTCTGCCCCCACCCCCCTCTCTCTGCCCCCGGCCCCCCTCTCTCTGCCCCCGGCCCCCCTCTCTCTCCCCCCGGCCCCCCTCTCTCTGCCCGCGGCCCCCCTCTCTCTGCCCCCGGCCCCCCTCTCTCTGCCCCCGGCCCCCCTCTCTCTGCCCCCGGCCCCCCTCTCTCTGCCCCCGGGCCCCCCTCTCTCTCCCCCAGGCCCCCCTCTCTCTCCCCCAGGCCCCCCTCTCTCTCCCCCCGGCCCCCCTCTCTCTCCCCCTGGCCCCACTCTCTCTCCCGCCGTCCCCCCTCTCCCGCCGGCCCCCCTCTCTCTCCCCCCGGCCCCCCTCTCTCTCCCCCCGGCCCCCCTCTCTCTCCCCCCGGCCCCCCTCTCTCTCCCCCCGGCCCTCCTCTCTCTCTTCCCGGCCCCCCTCTCTCTGCCCCCGGCCCTCCTCTCTCTGCCCCGGCCCCCCTCTCTCTGCCCCCGGCCCCCCTCTCTCTCCCCCTGGCCCCCCTCTCTCTCTCCCCGGCCCCTCTCTCTCTCCCCCCGGCCCCCATCTCTCTCGCCCAGGCCGCCCTCTCTCTACCCCCGGCCCCCCTCTCTCTCCCCCCCGGCCCCCTTTCTCTCCCAACGGCCCCCCTCTCTCTCGCCCCGGCCCCCCTCTCTCTCCCCCCGGCCCAGTCTCTCTCCCCGCGGCCCCCCTCTCTCTCCCCCCGGCCCCCCTCTCTCTGCCCCCGGGCCCCCTCTATCTGCCCCCGTCCCCTCTCTCTCTGCCCCCGGCCCCCTTCTCTCTGCCCACGGCCCCCCTCTCTCTCGCCCTGGCCCCCCTCTCTCTGCCCCCGGCCCCCCTCTCTCTGCCCCCGGCCCCCCTCTCTCTGCCCCCGGCCCTCCTCTCTCTCCCCCCGGCCCCCGTCTCTCTCCCCCCGGCCCCCCTCTCTCTCCCGCCAGCCCCCCTCTCTCTCCCGCCGGCCCCGCTCTCTCTACCCCCGGCCCCCCTCTCTCTCCCCCCGGCCCCCCTCTCTCTGCCCCCGGGCCCCCTCTATCTGCCCCCGTCCCCCCTCTCTCTGCCCTCGGCCCCCCTCCCTCTGCCCCGGCCCCCCTCTCTATCACCCCGGCCCCCCTCTCTCTCCCCCCGGCCCCCCTCTCTCTGTCTACGCCCCCCCACTCTCTCCCCCCGGCCCCCCTCTCTCTTCACACGGCCCCGCTCTCTCTCGACACGGCCCCTTTCTCTTTCCCCACGGCCCCCCTCTCTCTCCCCACGGCCCCCCTCTCTCTCCCCACGGCCCCCCTCTCTCTCCCCACGGCCCCCTCTCTTTCCCCCCGGCCCCCTTCTCTCTCCCCCCGGCCCCCCTCTTTCTCCCCACGGCCCCCCTCTCTCTCCCGCCGGCCCCCCTCTCTCTCCCCCCGGCTCCCCTCTCTCTCCCCACGGCCCCCCTTTCTCTCCCCCCGGCCCCCCTCTCTCTCCCCCCGGCCCCCCTCTCTCTCCCCCCGGCCCCCCTCTCTCTCCCCCCGCCCCCCCTCTCTCTGCCCCCGGCCACCCTCTCTCTGCCCCCGGCCCCCCTCTCTCTGCCCTCGGCCCCCCTCTCTCTGCCCCCGGCCCCCCTCTCTCTCCCCCCGGCCCCCCTCTCTCTCCCCACGGCCCCCCTCTCTCTCCCCACGGCCCCCCTCTCTCTCCCCATGGCCCCCCTCTCTCTCTCCACGGCCCCCTTCTCTCTCCCCACGGCCCCCTTCTCTCTCCCCACGGCCCCCCTCTCTCTCCCACCGGCCCCCCTCCCTCTCGCCCCGGCCCCCCTCTCTCTCCCCCCGGCCCCCTCTCTCTCCCCGCAGCCCCCCTCTCTCTCCCCCTGGCCCCCCTCTCTCTGCCCCCGGCCCCCCTCTCTCTACCCCCGGCCCCCCTCTCTCTGCCCCCGGCCCCCCTCTCTCTGCCCACGGCCCCCCTCTCTCTGCCCCCGGCCCCCCTGTCTCTCCCCCCGGCCCCCCTCTCTCTGCCCCCGGCCACCCTCTCTCTGCCCCCGGCCCCCCTCTCTCTGCCCCCGGGCCCCCCTCTCTCTCCCCCCGGCCCCCCTCTCTCTCCCCCCGGCCCCTCTCTCTCTCCCCCTGGCCCCCTCTCTCTCCCACCGACCCCCCTCTCTCTCCCGCCGGCCCCCCACTCTCTCACCCCGGCCCCCCTCTCTCTCCCCCCGGCCCCCCTCTCTCTCCCCCCGGCCCCCCTCTCTCTCCCCCCGGCCCCCCTCTCTCTCTTCCCGGCCCCCCTCTCTCTGCCCCCGGCCCCCCTCTCTCTGCCCCCGGCCCCCCTCTCTCTGCCCCCGGCGCCCCTCTCTCTCCCCCCGGCCGCCCTCTCTCTCCCCCCGGCCCCACTCTCTCTCCCTCCGGCCCCCCTCTTTCTGCCCCCGGGCCCACTCTATCTGCCCCCGTCCCACCTCTCTCTGCCCTCGGCCCCCCTCTCTCTCCCCCCGGCCCCCCTCTCTCTCCCCCCGGCCCCCCTCTCTCTGCCCCCGGCCCCCCTCTCTCTCCCCCCGGCCCCCCTCTCTCTTCACACGGCCCCCCTCTCTCTCCACACGGCCCCTTTCTCTCTCCCCACGGCCCCCCTCTCTCTCCCCACGGCCCCCCTCTCTTCCCCCACGCCCCCCCTCTCTCTCCCCACGGCCCCCCTCTCTTTCCCCCCGGCCCCCCTCTCTCTCCCCCCGGCCCCCCTCTCTCTCGCCCTGGCCGCCCTCTCTCTCCCCCCGGCCCCCTCTCTCTCCCCACAGCCCCCCTCTCTCTCCCCCCGGCCCCCCTCTCTCTGCCCCCGGCCCCCTCTCTCTGCCCCCGGCCCCCTCTCTCTCTGCCCCCGGCCCCCCTCTCTCTGCCCCCGGCCCCCCTCTCTCTGCCCCCGGCTCCCCTGTCTCTGCCCCCGAGCCCCCCTCTCTCTCCCCCCGGTCCCCCTCTCTCTCCCCCCGGCCCCCCTCTCTCTCCCCTGGCCCCCCTCTCTCTCCCGCCGGCCCCCCTCTATCTCCTGCCGGCCCCCTCTCTCTCCCCCCGGCCCCCCTCTCTCTCCCCCCGGCCCCCCTCTATCTCCCCCGGACCCCTCTCTCTCCCCCCGGCCCCCCTCTCTCTCTTCCCGGCCCCCCTCTCTTTGCCCCCGGCCCCCCTCTCTCTGCCCCGGCCCCCCTCTCTCTGCCCCCGGCCCCCCTCTCTCTCCCCCCGGCCCCCCTCTCTCTCTCCCCGGCCCCCCTCTCTCTCCCCCCGGCCCCCCTCTCTCTCCCCCCGGCCGCCCTCTCTCTCCCCCCGGCCCCCCTCTCTCTCCCCCCGGCCCCCCTTTCTCTCCCACCCGCCCCCCTCTCTCTCGCCCCGGCCCCCCTCTCTCTCCCCCCGGCCCCCTCTCTCTCCCTGCGGCCCCCCTCTCTCTCCCCCTGGCCCCCCTCTCTCTGCCCCCGGGCCCCCTCTATCCGCCCCCGTCCCCCCTCTCTCTGCCCCCAGCCCCCCTCTCTCTCCCCCCGGCCCCCTCTCTCTCCCCACAGCCCCCCTCTCTCTCCCCCCGGCCCCCCTCTCTCTGCCCCCGGCCCCCCTCTCTCTGCCCCTGGCCCCCTCTCTCTCTGCCCCCGGCCCCCCTCTCTCTCCCCCCGGCCCCCCTCTCTCTGCCCCCGGCCCCCCTCTCTCTGCCCCCGGCTCCCCTGTCTCTGCCCCCGAGCCCCCCTCTCTCTCCCCCCGGCCCCCCTCTCTCTCCCCCCGGCCCCCCTCTCTCTCCCCTGGCCCCCCTCTCTCTCCCGCCGGCCCCCCTCTCTCTCCTGCCGGCCCCCTCTCTCTCCCCCCGGCCCCCCTCTCTCTCCCCCCGGCCCCCCTCTATCTCCCCCCGGCCCCCTTCTCTCTCCCCCCGGCCCCCCTCTCTCTCTTCCCGGCCCCCCTCTCTTTGCCCCCGGCCCCCCTCTCTCTGCCCCGGCCCCCCTCTCTCTGCCCCCGGCCCCCCTCTCTCTCCCCCCGGCCCCCCTCTCTCTCTCCCCGGCCCCCTCTCTCTCCCACCGGCCCCCCTCTCTCTCCCCCCGGCCGCCCTCTCTCTCCCCCCGGCCCCCCTCTCTCTCTCCCCGGCCCCCCTTTCTCTCCCACCGGCCCCCCTCTCTCTCGCCCCGGCCCCCCTCTCTCTCCCCCCGGCCCCCTCTCTCTCCCTGCGGCCCCCCTCTCTCTCCCCCTGGCCCCCCTCTCTCTGCCCCCGGGCCCCCTCTATCTGCCCCCGTCCCCCCTCTCTCTGCCCCCAGCCCCCCTCTCTCTGCCCCCGGCCCCCCTCTCTCTCCCCCTGGCCCCCCTCTCTCTGCCCCCGGCCCCCCTCTCTCTGCCCCCGGCCCCCCTCTCTCTGCCCCCGGCCCTCCTCTCTCTCCCCCCGGCCCCCCTCTCTCTCCCCCCGACCCCCTCTCTCTCCCGCCTGCCCCCCTCTCTCTCCCGCCGGCCCCCCTCTCTCTCCCCCCGGCCCCCCTCTCTTTCCCCCCGGCCCCCCTCTCTCTGCCCTCGGCCCCCCTCTCTATGCCCCCGGCCACCCTCTCTCTCCCCCCGGCCCCCCTCGCTCTCCCCCCGGCCCCCCTCTCTCTCCCTCCGGCCCCCCTCTCTCTGCCCCCGGGCCCCCTCTATCTGCCCCCGTCCCCCTTCTCTCTGCCCTCGGCCCCCCTCTCTCTGCCCCCGGCCCCCTCTCTATCCCCCCGGCCCCCCTCTCCCTCCCCCCGGCCCCCCTCTCTCTGCCCCCGGCCCCCCTCTCTCTCCCCCCGGCCCCCCTCTCTCTTCACACGGCCCCCCTCTCTCTCCACACGGCCCCTTCCTCTCTCCCCACGGCCCCCCTCTCTCTCCCCACGGCCCCCCTCTCTTCCCCCACGGCCCCCCTCTCTCTCCCCACGGCCCCCCTCTCTCTCCCCACAGCCCCCCTCTCTCTCCCCCGGCCCCCCTCTCTCTGCCCCCGGCCCCCCTCTCTCTGCCCCCGGCCCCCCTCTCTCTGCCCCCGGCCCCCATCTCTCTCCCCCCGGCCCACCTCTCTCTCGCCCCGGCCGCCCTCTCTCTCCCCCCGGCCCCCTCTCTCTCCCCACAGCCCCCCTCTCTCTCCCCCCGGCCCCCCTCTCTCTGCCCCCGGCCCCCCTCTCTCTGCCCCCGGCCCCCCTCTCTCTGCCCCCGGCCCCCATCTCTCTCCCCCCGGCCCACCTCTCTCTGCCCCGGGCCCCCTCTCTCTGCCCACGGCCCCCCTGTCTCTGCCCCCGAGCCCCGCTCTCTCTCCCCCCGGCCCCCTCTCTCTCCCTGCGGCCCCCCTCTCTCTCCCCCTGGCCCCCCTCTCTCTGCCCCCGGGCCCCCTCTGTCTGCCCCCGTCCCCCCTCTCTCTGCCCCCAGCCCCCCTCTCTCTGCCCCCGGCCCCCCTCTCTCTCCCCCTGGCCCCCCTCTCTCTGCCCCCGGCCCCCCTCTCTCTGCCCCCGGCCCCCCTCTCTCTGCCCCCGGCCCTCCTCTCTCTCCCCCCAGCCCCCCTCTCTCTCCCCCCGGCCCCCTCTCTCTGCCGCCTGCCCCCCTCTCTCTCCCGCCGGCCCCCCTCTCTCTCCCCCCGGCCCCCCTCTCTTTCCCCCTGGCCCCCCTCTCTCTCCCCCCGGCCCCCCTCTCTCTCCCCCCGGCCCCCCTCTCTCTCCCTCCGGCCCCCCTCTCTCTGCCCCCGGGCCCCATCTATCTGCCCCCAACCCCCTCTCTCTGCCCTCGGCCCCCCTCTCTCTGCCCCCGGCCCCCTCTCTATCCCCCGGCCCCCCTCTCCCTCCCCCCGGCCCCCCTCTCTCTGCCCCCGGCCCCGCTCTCTCTCCCCCCGGCCCCCCTCTCTCTTCACACGGCCCCCCTCTCTCTCCACACGGCCCCTTCCTCTCTCCCCACGGCCCCCCTCTCTCTCCCCACGGCCCCCCTCTCTTCCCGCACGGCCCCCCTCTCTCTCCCCACGGCCCCCCTCTCTTTCCCCCCGGCCCCCCTCTCTCTCCCCCCGGCCCCCCTCTCTCTCGCCCCGGCCGCCCTCTCTCTCCCCCCGGCCCGCTCTCTCTCCCCACAGCCCCCCTCTCTCTCCCCCCGGCCCCCCTCTCTCTGCCGCCGGCCCCCCTCTCTCTGCCCCCGGCCCCCCTCTCTCTGCCCCCGGCCCCCATGTCTCTCCCCCCGGCCCACCTCTCTCTGCCCCGGGCCCCCTCTCTCTGCCCACGGCCCCCCTGTCTCTGCCCGCGAGCCCCCCTCTCTCTCCCCCCGGCCCCCTCTCTCTCCCTGCGGCCCCCCTCTCTCTCCCCCTGGCCCCCCTCTCTCTGCCCCCGGGCCCCCTCTATCTGCCCCCGTCCCCCCTCTCTCTGCCCCCAGCCCCCCTCTCTCTGCCCCCGGCCCCCCTCTCTCTCCCCCTGGCCCCCCTCTCTCTGCCCCCGGCCCCCCTCTCTCTGCCCCCGGCCCCCCTCTCTCTGCCCCCGGCCCTCCTCTCTCTCCCCCCGGCCCCCCTCTCTCTCCCCCCGGCCCCCTCTCTCTCCCGCCTGCCCCCCTCTCTCTCCCGCCGGCCCCCCTCTCTCTCCCCCCGGCCCCCCTCTCTTTCCCCCCGGCCCCCCTCTCTCTCACCCCGGCCCCCCTCTCTCTCCCCCCGGCCACCCTCTCTCTCCCTCCGGCCCCCCTCTCTCTGCCCCCGGGCCCCCTCTATCTGCCCCCGTCCCCCTCTCTCTGCCCTCGGCCCCCCTCTCTCTGCCCCCGGCCCCCTATCTATCCCCCCGGCCCCCCTCTCCCTCCCCCCGGCCCCCCTCTCTCTGCCCCCGGCCCCCCTCTCTCTCCCCCCGGCCCCCCTCTCTCTTCACACGGCCCCCCTCTCTCTCCACACGGCCCCTTCCTCTCTCCCCACGGCCCCCCTCTCTCTCCCCACGGCCCCCCTCTCTTCCCCCACGGCCCCCCTCTCTCTCCCCACGGCCCCCCTCTCTTTCCCCCCGGCCCCCCTCTCTCTCCCCCCGGCCCCCCTCTCTCTCGCCCCGGCCGCCCTCTCTCTCCCCCCGGCCCCCTCTCTCTCCCCACAGCCCCCCTCTCTCTCCCCCCGGCCCCCCTCTCTCTGCCCCCGGCCCCCCTCTCTCTGCCCCCGGCCCCCCTCTCTCTGCCCCCGGCCCCCATCTCTCTCCCCCCGGCCCCCCTCTCTCTCCCTCCGGCCCCCCTCTCTCTGCCCCCGGGCCCCCTCTATCTGCCCCCGTCCCCCCTCTCTCTGCCCTCGGCCCCCCTCTCTCTGCCCCCGGCCCCCTCTCTATCCCCCGGCCCCCCTCTCCCTCCCCCCGGCCCCCCTCTCTCTGCCCCCGGCCCCCCTCTCTCTCCTCCCGGCCCCCCTCTCTCTTCACACGGCCCCCCTCTCTCTCCCTCCGGCCCCCCTCTCTCTGCCCCCGGGCCCCCTCTCTCTCCCCCCGGCCCCCCTCTCTCTCCCCCCGGCCCCCCTCTCTCTCCCTCCGGCCCCCCTCTCTCTGCCCCCGGGCCCCCTCTATCTGCCCCCGTCCCCCCTCTCTCTGCCCCCAGCCCCCCTCTCTCTGCCCCCGGCCCCCCTCTCTCTCCCCCTGGCCCCCCTCTCTCTGCCCCCGGCCCCCCTCTCTCTGCCCCCGGCCCCCCTCTCTCTGCCCCCGGCCCTCCTCTCTCTCCCCCCGGCCCCCCTCTCTCTCCCCCCGGCCCCCTCTCTCTCCCGCCTGCCCCCCTCTCTCTCCCGCCGGCCCCCCTCTCTCTCCCCCCGGCCCCCCTCTCTTTCCCCCCGGCCCCCCTCTCTCTCACCCCGGCCCCCCTCTCTCTCCCCCGGCCACCCTCTCTCTCCCTCCGGCCCCCCTCTCTCTGCCCCCGGGCCCCCTCTATCTGCCCCCGTCCCCCTCTCTCTGCCCTCGGCCCCCCTCTCTCTGCCCCCGGCCCCCTATCTATCCCCCCGGCCCCCCTCTCCCTCCCCCCGGCCCCCCTCTCTCTGCCCCCGGCCCCCCTCTCTCTCCCCCCGGCCCCCCTCTCTCTTCACACGGCCCCCCTCTCTCTCCACACGGCCCCTTCCTCTCTCCCCACGGCCCCCCTCTCTCTCCCCACGGCCCCCCTCTCTTCCCCCACGGCCCCCCTCTCTCTCCCCACGGCCCCCCCTCTCTTTCCCCCCGGCCCCCCTCTCTCTCCCCCGGCCCCCCTCTCTCTCGCCCCGGCCGCCCTCTCTCTCCCCCCGGCCCCCTCTCTCTCCCCACAGCCCCCCTCTCTCTCCCCCGGCCCCCCTCTCTCTGCCCCCGGCCCCCTCTCTCTGCCCCCGGCCCCCCTCTCTCTGCCCCCGGCCCCCATCTCTCTCCCCCGGCCCCCTCTCTCTCCCTCCGGCCCCCCTCTCTCTGCCCCCGGGCCCCCTCTATCTGCCCCCGTCCCCCCTCTCTCTGCCCTCGGCCCCCCTCTCTCTGCCCCGGCCCCCTCTCTATCCCCCCGGCCCCCCTCTCCCTCCCCCCGGCCCCCCTCTCTCTGCCCCCGGCCCCCCTCTCTCTCCTCCCGGCCCCCCTCTCTCTTCACACGGCCCCCCTCTCTCTCCCTCCGGCCCCCCTCTCTCTGCCCCCGGGCCCCCTCTCTCTCCCCCCGGCCCCCCTCTCTCTCCCCCCGGCCCCCCTCTCTCTCCCTCCGGCCCCCCTCTCTCTGCCCCCGGGCCCCCTCTATCTGCCCCCGTCCCCCCTCTCTCTGCCCTCGGCCCCCCTCTCTCTGCCCCCGGCCCCCTCTCTATCCCCCCGGCCCCCCTCTCCCTCCCCCCGGC
This sequence comes from Petromyzon marinus, assembly GCF_048934315.1. Classification (NCBI taxonomy): domain Eukaryota; kingdom Metazoa; phylum Chordata; class Hyperoartia; order Petromyzontiformes; family Petromyzontidae; genus Petromyzon; species Petromyzon marinus. The sequence goes on along the minus strand of NW_027423395.1, from coordinate 29,776 downwards.
CCCCCTCTCTCTGCCCCCGGCCCCCCTCTCTCTCCCCCCGGCCCCCCTCTCTCTTCACACGGCCCCCCTCTCTCTCCACACGGCCCCTTCCTCTCTCCCCACGGCCCCCCTCTCTCTCCCCACGGCCCCCCTCTCTTTCCCCCGGCCCCCCTCTCTCTCCCCCCGGCCCCCCTCTCTCTCGCCCCGGCCGCCCTCTCTCTCCCCCCGGCCCCCTCTCTCTCCCCACAGCCCCCCTCTCTCTCCCCCCGGCCCCCCTCTCTCTGCCCCCGGCCCCCCTCTCTCTGCCCCCGGCCCCCCTCTCTCTGCCCCCGGCCCCCATCTCTCTCCCCCAGGCCCACCTCTCTCTGCCCCGGGCCCCCTCTCTCTGCCCACGCCCCCCCTGTCTCTGCCCCCGAGGCCCCCTCTCTCTCCCCCCGGCCCCCTCTCTCTCCCTGCGGCCCCCCTCTCTCTCCCCCTGGCCCCCCTCTCTCTGCCCCCGGGCCCCCTCTATCTGCCCCCGTCCCCCCTCTCTCTGCCCCCAGCCCCCCTCTCTCTGCCCCCGGCCCCCCTCTCTCTCCCCCTGGCCCCCCTCTCTCTGCCCCCGGCCCCCCTCTCTCTGCCCCCGGCCCCCCTCTCTCTGCCCCCGGCCCTCCTCTCTCTCCCCCCGGCCCCCCTCTCTCTCCCCCCGGCCCCCTCTCTCTCCCGCCTGCCCCCTCTCTCTCCCGCCGGCCCCCCTCTCTCTCCCCCCGGCCCCCCTCTCTTTCCCCCCGGCCCCCCTCTCTCTCCCCCCGGCCCCCCTCTCTCTCCCCCCGGCCCCCCTCTCTCTCCCTCCGGCCCCCCTCTCTCTGCCCCCGGGCCCCCTCTATCTGCCCCCGTCCCCCCTCTCTCTGCCCTCGGCCCCCCTCTCTCTGCCCCCGGCCCCCTCTCTATCCCCCCGGCCCCCCTCTCCCTCCCCCCGGCCCCCCTCTCTCTGCCCCCGGCCCCCCTCTCTCTCCCCCCGGCCCCCCTCTCTCTTCACGCGGCCCCCCTCTCTCTCCACACGGCCCCTTCCTCTCTCCCCACGGCCCCCCTCTCTCTCCCCACGGCCCCCCTCTCTTCCCCCACGGCCCCCCTCTCTCTCCCCACGGCCCCCCTCTCTTTCCCCCCGGCCCCCCTCTCTCTCCCCCCGGCCCCCCTCTCTCTCGCCCCGGCCGCCTTCTCTCTCCCCCCGGCCCCCTCTCTCTCCCCACAGCCCCCCTCTCTCTCCCCCCGGCCCCCCTCTCTCTGCCCCCGGCCCCCCTCTCTCTGCCCCCGGCCCCCCTCTCTCTGCCCCCGGCCCCCATCTCTCTCCCCCCGGCCCACCTCTCTCTGCCCCGGGCCCCCTCTCTCTGCCCACGGCCCCCCTGTCTCTGCCCCCGAGCCCCCCTCTCTCTCCCCCGGGCCCCCTCTCTCTCCCTGCGGCCCCCCTCTCTCTCCCCCTGGCCCCCCTCTCTCTGCCCCCGGGCCCCCTCTATCTGCCCCCGTCCCCCCTCTCTCTGCCCCCAGCCACCCTCTCTCTGCCCCCGGCGCCCCTCTCTCTCCCCCTGGCCCCCCTCTCTCTGCCCCCGGCCCCCCTCTCTCTGCCCCCGGCCCCCCTCTCTCTGCCCCCGGCGCTCCTCTCTCTCCCCCCGGCCCCCCTCTCTCTCCCCCCGGCCCCCTCTCTCTCCCGCCTGCCCCCCTCTCTCTACCGCCGGCCCCCCTCTCTCTCCCCCCGGCCCTGCTCTCTTTCCCCCCGGCCCCCCTTTCTCTGCCCTCGGCCCCCCTCTCTCTGCCCCCGGCCGCCCTCTCTCTCCCCCCGGCCCCCCTCTCTCTCCCCCCGGCCCCCCTCTCTCTCCCTCCGGCCCCCCTCTCTCTGCCCCCGGGCCCCCTCTATCTGCCCCCGTCCCCCCTCTCTCTGCCCTCGGCCCGCCTCTCTCTGCCCCCGGCCCCCTCTCTATCCCCCCGGCCCCCCTCTCCCTCCCCCCGGCCCCCCTCTCTCTGCCCCCGGCCCCCCTCTCTCTCCCCCCGGCCCCCCTCTCTCTTCACACGGCCCCCCTCTCTCTCCACACGGCCCCTTCCTCTCTCCCCACGGCCCCCCTCTCTCTCCCTACGGCCCCCCTCTCTTCCCCCACGGCCCCCCTCTCTCTCCCCACGGCCCCCCTCTCTTTCCCCCCGGCCCCCCTCTCTCTCCCCCCGGCCCCCCTCTCTCTCGCCCCGGCTGCCCTTTCTCTACCCCCGGCCCCCTCTCTCTCCCCACAGCCCCCCTCTCTCTGCCCCGGGCCCCCTCTTTCTGCCCACGGCCCCCCTGTCTGTCCCCCCGGCCCCCCTCTCTCTGCCCCCGGCCCCCCTCTCTCTGCCCCCGGCCCCCCTCTCTCTGCCCCCGGCCCCCATCTCTCTCCCCCCGGCCCCCCTCTCTCTGCCCCGGGCCCCCTCTCTCTGCCCACGGCCCCCCTGTCTCTGCCCCCGAGCCCCCCTCTCTCTCCCCCCGGCCCCCCTCTCTCTCCCCCCGGCCCCCCTCTCTCTCACCCTGGCCCCCCTCTCTCTCCCGCCGGCCCCCCTCTCTCTCCTGCCGGCCCCCCTCTCTCTCCCCCCCCGGCCCCCGTCTCTCTCGCCCCGGCCCCCCTCTATCTCCCCCCGGCCCCCCTCTCTCTCCCCCCGGCCCCCCTCTCTCTCTTCCCGGCTCCCCTCTCTTTGCCCCCGGCCCCCCTCTCTCTGCCCCAGCCCCCCTCTCTCTGCCCCCGGCCCCCCTCTCTCTCCCCCCGGCCCCCCTCTCTCTCTCCTCGGCCCCCCTCTCTCTTCCCCCGGCCCCCCTCTCTCTCCCCCCGGCCGCCCTCTCTCTCCCCCCGGCCCCCCTCTCTCTCCCCCCGGCCCCCCTTTCTCTCCCACCGGCCCCCCTCTCTCTCGCCCCGGCCCCCCTATCTCTCCCCCCGGCCCCCCTCTCTCTCCCCCTGGCCCCCCTCTCTCTGCCCCCGGGCCCCCTCTATCTGCCCCCGTCCCCCCTCTCTCTGCCCCCAGCCCCCCTCTCTCTGCCCCCTGCCCCCCCTCTCTCTCCCCCTGGCCCCCCTCTCTCTGCCCCCGGCCCCCCTCTCTCTGCCCCCAGCCCCCCTCTCTCTGCCCCCGGCCCTCCTCTCTCTCCCCCCGGCCCCCCTCTCTCTCCCCCCTGCCCCCTCTCTCTCCCGCCGGCCCCCCTCTCTCTCCCGCCGGCCCCCCTCTCTCTCCCCCCGGCCCCCCTCTCTCTGCCCTCGGCCCCCCTCTCTCTGCCCCCGGCCCCCCTCTCTATCCCCCCGGCCCCTCTCTCTCCTGCCGGCCCCCCTCTCTCTGCTGCTGGCCCCCCTCTCTCTCCCCCCGACCCCCCTCTCTCTTCACACGGCCCCCCTCTCTCTCCACACGGCCCCCCTCTCTCTCCCCACGTCCCCCCTCTCTCTCCCCTCGGCCCCCCTCTCTCTGCCCCCGGCCACCCTCTCTATCCCCCGGGCCCCTCTCTCTCCCCCCGGCCCCTCTCTCTCCCGCCGGCCCCCCTCTCTCTGCTCCCGGCCCCCCTCTCTCTGCCCCCGACCCCCCTCTCTCTTCACACGGCCCCCCTCTCTCTCCCCACGCCCCCCCTCTCTCTCCCCTCGGCCCCCCTCTCTCTGCCCCCGGCCCCCCTCTCTATCCCCCCGGCCCCTCTCTCTCCCCCCGGCCCCTCTCTCTCCCGCCGGCCCCCCTCTCTCTGCTCCTGGCCCCCCTCTCTCTCCCTCCGACCCCCCTCTCTCTTCACACGGCCCCCCTCTCTCTCCACACGGCCCCTTTCTCTCTCCCCACGGCCCCCCTCTCTCTCCCCACGTCCCCCCTCTCTCTCCCCCCGGCCCTCCTCTTTCTCCCCACGGCTCCCCTCTCTCTCCCGCCGGCCCCCCTCTCTCTCCCCCCGGCTCCCCTCTCTCTTCCCACGGCCCCCCTCTCTCTCCCCACAGCCCCCCTCTCTCTCCCCCCGGCCCCCTCTCTCTCCCCCCGGCCCCCCTCTCTCTGCCCCCGGCCCCACTCTCTCTGCCCCCGGCCCCCCTCTCTCTGCCCTCGGCCCCCCTCTCTCTGCCCCCGGCCCCCCTCTCTCTGCCCCCGGCCCCCCTCTCTCTCCCCCCGGCCCCCCTCTATCTCCCCACCGCCCCCCTCTCTCTCCCCACGGCCCCCCTCTCTCTCCCACGGCCCCCCTCTCTCTCTCCACGGCCCCCTTCTCTCTCCCCACGGCCCCCTCTCTCTCCCACCGGCCCCCCTCTCTCTCGCCCTGGCCCCCCTTCTCTCTCCCCCCAGCCACCCTCTCTTTCCCCCCGGCCCCCTCTCTCTCCCCCCGGCCCCCCTCTCTCTCCCCCCGGCCCCCCTCTCTCTGCCCTCGGCCCCCCTCTCTATCCCCCCGGCCCCCCTCTCTCTCCCCCGGTCCCCCTCTCTCTGCCCCAGGCCCCCCTCTCTCTCCCCCCGGCCCCCCTCTCTCTTCACATGGCCCCCCTCTCTCTCCACACGACCCCTTTTTCTCTCCCCACGGCCCCCCTCTCTCTCGCCACGGCCGCCCTCTCTCTCCCCACGGCCCCCCTCTCTCTCCCCACGGCCCCCCTCTCTTTCCCCCCGGCCCCCCTCTCTCTCCCCCGGCCCCCCTCTTTCTCCCCACGGCCCCACTCTCTCTCCCGCCGGCCCCCACTCTCTCTCCCCCCGGCTCCCCTCTCTCTCCCACGGCCCCCCTCTCTCTCCCCACGGCCCCCCTCTCTCTCCCTCCGGCCCCCCTCTCTCTCCCCCCGGCCCCCTTCTCTCTCCCCCCGCCCCCCCTCTCTCTCCCCCCGGCCCCCTTCTCTCTGCCCCTGGCCCCCCTCTCTCTGCCCCCGGCCCCCCTCTCTCTGCCCTCGGCCACCCTCTCTCTGCCCCCTGCCCCCCTCTCTCTGCCCCCGGCCCCCCTCTCTCTCCCCCCGGCCCCCCTCTCTCTCCCCACGGCCCCCCTCTCTCTCCCCACGGCCCCCCTCTCTCTCCCCACGGCCCCCCCTTTCTCTCTCCACGGCCCCTTCTCTCTCCCCACGGCCCCCTCTCTCTACCACCGGCCACCCTCTATGTCGCCCCGGCCCCCCTCTCTCTCCCCCCGGCCCCCCTCTCTCTCCTCGCAGCCCCCCTCTCTCTCCCCCCGCCCCGCTCTCTTGGTCCCCGGCCCCCCTCTCTCTGCCCTTGGCCCCACCTCTCTCTGCCCCCGGCCCCCCTCTCTCTGCCCCGGCACCCCTGTCTCTCCCCCCGGCCCCCCTCTCTCTGCCCACGGCCCCCCTCTCTCTGCCCCCGGCCCCCCTCTCTCTGCCCTCGGCCCCCCTCTCTCTGCCCCCGGCCCCCCTCTCTCTGCCCCCGGCCCCCCTCTCTCTCCCCCCGGCCCCCCTTTATCTCCCATGGCCCCCCTCTCTCTCCCCCCGGCCCCCTCTCTCTCCCCGCAGCCCCCCTCTCTCTCCCCCCGGCCCCCTCTGTCTGTCCCCGGCCCCCCTCTCTCTGCCCCCGGCCCACCTCTCTCTGCCCCCGGCCCCCCTCTCTCTGCCCCCGGCCCCCCTGTCTCTCCCCCAGCCCCCCTCTCTCTGCCCACGGCCCCCCTCTCTCTGCCCCCGGCCCCCATCTCTCGGCCCTCGGCCCCCTTCTCTGCCCCCGGCCCCCCTCTCTCTGCCCCCGGCCCCCCTCTGTCCCCCCGGCCCCCCTCTATCTCCCCACGGCCCCCCTCTCTCTCCCCACGGCCCCCCTCTCTCTCTCCACGGCCCCCTTCTCTCTCCCCACGGCCCCCCCTCTCTCCCACCGGCCCCCCTATCTCTCGCCCTGGCCCCCACTCTCTCTCCCCCCGGCTCCCCTCTCTCTCCCCACGGCCCCCCTCTCTCTCCCCACGGCCCCCCTCTCTCGCCCCCCTGCCCCCCTCTCTCTCCCCCCGGCCCCCTTCTCTCTCCCCCCGGCCCCCTCTCTCTCCCCCCGGCCCCCCTCTCTCTGCCCCTGCCCCCCTCTCTCTGCCCCCGGCCCCCCTCTCTCTGCCCTTGGCCACCCTCTCTCTGCCCCCGGCCCCCCTATCTCTGCCCACGGCCCCCCTCTCTCTCCCCCCGGCCCCCCTCTCTCTCCCCACGGCCCCCCCTCTCTCCCCACGGCCCCCTCTCTCTCCCCACGGCCCCCCTCTCTCTCTCCACGGCCCCCTTCTCTCTCCCCACGGCCCCCCTCTCTCTCCACCGGCCCCCCTCTCTCTCGCCCCGGCCCCTCTCTCTCTCCCCCCGGCCCCCTCTCTCTCCCTGCAGCCCCCCTCTCTCTCCCCCCGGCCCCCTCTCTCTGTCCCCGGCCCCCCTCTCTCTGCCCCGGGCCCACCTCTCTCTGCCCCCGGCCCCACTCTCTCTGCCCCCGGCCCCCCTGTCTCTCCCCCCGGCCCCCCTCTCTCTGCCCACGGCCCCCCTCTCTCTGCCCCCGGCCCCCCTCTCTCTGCCCCCGGGCCCCCCTCTCTCTCCCCCCGGCCCCCCTCTCTCTCTCCCCGGCCCCCCTCTCTCTCCACCTGGCCCCCTCTCTCTCCCGCCGGACCCCCTCTCTCTCGAACCGGCCCGCTTCTCTCTCCCCCCGGCCCCCCTCTCTCTCTTCCCGGCCCCCCTCTCTCTGCCCCCGGCCCCCCCTCTCTCTGCCTCCGGCCCCCCTCTCTCTGCCCCCGGCCCCCCTCTTTCTCCCCCCGGCCCCCCTGTCTCTCTCCCCGGCCCCCTCTCTCTCCCCCCGGCCCCTCTCTCTCCCCCCGGCCCCGCTCTCTCTGCCCCCGGCCCCCCTCTCTCTCCCCACGGCCACCCCTCTCTCTCCACACGGCCCCCGTCTCTCTCCACACGGCCCCTTTCTCTCTCCCCACGGCCCCCCTCTCTCTCCCAACGGCCCCCCTCTCTCTTCCCACGGCCCCCCTCTCTCTCCCCGCCCCCCTCTCTCTCCCCCTGCCCCCCTCTCTCTCCCCACGGCCCCGTTCTCTCTGCCCCCGGCCCCCCTCTCTCTGCCCCCGGCTCCCCTCTCTCTCCCCACGGCCCCCCTCTCTCTCCCCACGGCCACCCTCTCTCTCCCCCCGCCCCCCTCTCTCTCCCAACGGCCCCCCTCTCTCTGCCCCCGGCCCCCCTCCCTCTGCCCCCGGCCCCCCTCTCTCTGCCCCCGGTCCCCCTCTCTCCCCCCCGGCCCCCCTCTCTCTCTCCCCGGCCCCCTCTCTCTCCCGCCAGCCCCCCTCTCTCTCCCCCCGGCCCCCCTCTCTCTCCCGCCGGCCCCTCTCTCTCTCCCCCCGGCCCCCCTCTCTCTCCTGCCGGCAGCCCTCTCTCTCCTGCCGGCCCCCTCTCTCTCCCCCCGGCCCCCTTCTCTCTGCCCCTGGCCCCCCTCTCTCTGCCCTTGGCCCACCTCTCTCTGCCCCCGGCCCCCCTCTCTCTGCCCCGGCACCCCTGTCTCTCCCCCCGGCCCCCCTCTCTCTGCCCACGGCCCCCCTCTCTCTGCCCCGGCCCCCCTCTTTCTCCCCACGGCCCCACTCTCTCTCCCGCCGGCCCCCACTCTCTCTCCCCCCGGCTCCCCTCTCTCTCCCCACGGCCCCCCTCTCTCTCCCCACGGCCCCCCTCTCTCTCCCTCCGGCCCCCCTCTCTCTCCCCCCGGCCCCCTTCTCTCTCCCCCGCCCCCCCTCTCTCTCCCCCCGGCCCCCTTCTCTCTGCCCCTGGCCCCCCTCTCTCTGCCCCCGGCCCCCCTCTCTCTGCCCTCGGCCACCCTCTCTCTGCCCCCTGCCCCCCTCTCTCTGCCCCCGGCCCCCCTCTCTCTCCCCCCGGCCCCCCTCTCTCTCCCCACGGCCCCCCTCTCTCTCCCCACGGCCCCCCTCTCTCTCCCCACGGCCCCCCTTTCTCTCTCCACGGCCCCTTCTCTCTCCCCACGGCCCCCCTCTCTCTACCACCGGCCACCCTCTATGTCGCCCCGGCCCCCCTCTCTCTCCCCCCGGCCCCCTCTCTCTCCTCGCAGCCCCCCTCTCTCTCCCCCGGCCCCGCTCTCTTGGTCCCCGGCCCCCCTCTCTCTGCCCTTGGCCCACCTCTCTCTGCCCCCGGCCCCCCTCTCTCTGCCCCGGCACCCCTGTCTCTCCCCCCGGCCCCCCTCTCTCTGCCCACGGCCCCCCTCTCTCTGCCCCCGGCCCCCCTCTCTCTGCCCTCGGCCCCCTCTCTCTGCCCCCGGCCCCCCTCTCTCTGCCCCCGGCCCCCCTCTCTCTCCCCCCGGCCCCCCTTTATCTCCCCATGGCCCCCTCTCTCTCCCCCCGGCCCCCTCTCTCTCCCCGCAGCCCCCCTCTCTCTCCCCCGGCCCCCCTCTGTCTGTCCCCGGCCCCCCTCTCTCTGCCCCCGGCCCACCTCTCTCTGCCCCCCGGCCCCCCTCTCTCTGCCCCAGCCCCCCTGTCTCTCCCCCCAGCCCCCTCTCTCTGCCCACGGCCCCCCTCTCTCTGCCCCCGGCCCCCATCTCTCGGCCCTCGGCCCCCCTTCTCTGCCCCCGGCCCCCCTCTCTCTGCCCCCGGCCCCCCTCTGTCCCCCCGGCCCCCCTCTATCTCCCCACGGCCCCCTCTCTCTCCCCACGCCCCCCTCTCTCTCTCCACGGCCCCTTCTCTCTCCCCACGGCCCCCCTCTCTCTCCCACCGGCCCCCCTATCTCTCGCCCTGGCCCCCACTCTCTCTCCCCCCGGCTCCCCTCTCCTCCCCACGGCCCCCCTCTCTCTCCCCACGGCCCCCCTCTCTCGCCCCCCTGCCCCCCTCTCTCTCCCCCCGGCCCCCTTCTCTCTCCCCCCGGCCCCCCTCTCTCTCCAACCGGGACCGCCCGGGACCGCCCGGGACCGCCCGGGACCGCCCGGGACCGCCCGGGACCGGCCCGGACCGCCGGGGCCCGGACCGCCTGGGACTGCCCCGGACCGCCCAGGACCGCCCGGGACCGCCCCGGACCGCCCCGGACCGCCCGGGACCGCCCGGGACCGCCCGGGACTACCCGGGACCGCCCGGGGACCGCCCGGGACCGCCCGGGAGCGCCCGGGACCGCCCGGGACCGCCCGGGACCGCCCGGGACCGCCCGGGACCGCCCGGGACCGCCCCGGAGCGCCCGGGACCGCCCCGGACCGCCCGGGACTGCCCCGGACCGCCCGGGACCGCCCCGGACCGCCCGGGACCGCCTCGGACCGCCCGGGACCACCCCGGACCGCCCGGGACCGCCCCGGACCGCCCGGGACCGCCCCGGACCACCCAGGACCGCCCGGGACCGCCCTGGACCGCCCGGGACCGCCCAGGACCGCCCGGCACCGCCCGGGACCGCCCGGGAGCGCCCGGGACCGCCCCGGACCGCCCGGGACCGCCCCGGACCGCCCGGGACTGCCCCGGACCACCCGGGACCGCCCCGGACCGCCCGGGACCGCCCCGGACCGCCCAGGACCGCCCCGGACCGCCCGGGACTGCCCCTGACCGCCCGGGACAGCCCCGGACCGCCCGGGACCGCCCAGGACCGCCCGGGACCGCCCGGGACCGCCCGCGACCACCCGGGACCGCCTGGGACCGCCCGGGACCGCCCTGGATCGCCCGGGACCGCCCCGGACCGCCTAGGACCGCCCCCGACCGCCCGGGACCGCCCTGGACCACCCGGGACCGCCCTGGAACGCCCGGGACCGCCCTGGAATGCCAGGGACCGCCCGGGACCGCCCGGGACCACCCCGGATCGCCCGGGACCGCCTCGGACCGCCCGGGACCGCCCAGGACCGCCCGGGACCGCTCGGGACCGCCCGGGACCGCCCAGGACCGCCCGGGACCCCCCAGGACCGCCCTGGAATGCCCTGGAACGCCCGGGACCGCCCGGGACCGCCCGGGACCGCCCGGGACCGGCCGGGACCGCACGGGACCGCCCGGGACTGCCCGTGACCGCCCGGGACCGCCCCGGACCACCCGGGACCGCCTCGGACCGCCCGGGACCGCCCAGGACCGCCCGGGACCGCCCCGGACCGCCCGAGACCGCCCCGGACCACCCAGGACCGCCCTAGAACGCCCGGGGCCGCCCGGGACCGCCCGGGACCGCCCCGGACCGCCCGGGACCGCCCCGGACCGCCCGAGACTGCCCAGGACCGCCCGGGACCGCCCTGGACCGCCCGGGACCGCCCTGGAACGCCCGGGACAGCCCGGGACCGCCCGGGACCGCCCGGGACCGCCCGGGACCGCCCAGGACCACCCGAGACCGCCCCGGACCACCCAGGACCGCCCTAGAACGCCCGGGACCGCCCGGGACCGCCCGGGACCGCCCCGGACCGCCCGGGACTGCCTCGGACCGCCCGAGACAGCCCAGGACCGCCCGGGACCGCCCTGGACCGCCCGGGACCGCCCTGGAACGCCCGGGACAGCCCGGGACCGCCCGGGACCGCCCGGGACCGCCCTGGACCGCCCGGGACTGCCCTGGAACGCCCGGGACCGCCCGGGACCACTCGGGACCGCCCGGGACCGCCCGGGACCGCCTGGGACCGCCCGGGACTGCCCCAGACTGCCCGGGACCGCCCGGGTCCGCCCGGGACCGCACGGGACCGCCCGGGACCGCCCGGGACCGCCCGGGACCACCCGGGACCGCCCGGGACCGGCCAGGACCGCCGGGACCGCCCCGGACCGCCCGGGACCGCCCCGGACCGCCCGGGACCACCCTAGAACGCCCGGGACTACCCGGGACCGCCCGGGACCGCCCGGGACCGCCCGGGAGCGCCCGGGACCGCCCGGGACCGCCCGGGACCGCCCGGGACCGCCCCGGAGCGCCCGGGACCGCCCCGGACCGCCCGGGACCGCCCCGGACCGCCCGGGACCGCCCCGGACCGCCCGGGACCGCCTCGGACCGCCCGGGACCACCCCGGACCGCCCGGGACCGCCCCGGACCGCCCGGGACCGCCCCGGACCACCCAGGACCGCCCGGGACCGCCCAGGACCGCCCGGGACCGCCCAGGACCGCCCGGCACCGCCCGGGACCGCCCGGGAGCGCCCGGACCGCCCCGGACCGCCCGGGACCGCCCCGGACCGCCCGGGACTGCCCCGGATCACCCGGGACCGCGCCGGACCGCCCGGGACCGCCCCGGACCGCCCAGGACCGCCCCGGACCGCCCGGGACTGCCCCTGACCGCCCGGGACAGCCCCGGACCGCCCGGGACCGCCCAGGACCGCCCGGGACCGCCCGGGACCGCCCGGGACCACCCGGGACCGCCTGGGACCGCCCGGGACCGCCCTGGATCGCCCGGGACCGCCCCGGACCGCCTAGGACCGCCCCCGACCGCCCGGGACCGCCCTGGACCACCCGGGACCGCCCTGGAACGCCCGGGACCGCCCTGGACCGCCCGGGACCGCCCCGGATCGCCCGGGACCGCCTCGGACCGCCCGGGACCGCCCAGGACCGCCCCGGACCGCTCGAGACCGCCCGGGACCGCCCAGGACCGCCCAGGACCCCCCAGGACCGCCCTGGAATGCCCTGGAACGCCCGGGACCGCCCGGGACCGCCCGGGACCGCCCGGGACCGGCCGGGACCGCACGGGACCGCCCGGGACCGCCCGTGACCGCCCGGGACCGCCCCGGACCACCCGGGACCGCCTTGGACCGCCCGGGACCGCCCAGGACCGCCCGGGACCGCCCCGGACCGCCCGAGACCGCCCCGGACCACCCAGGACCGCCCTAGAACGCCCGGGACCGCCCGGGACCGCCCGGGACCGCCCCGGACCGCCCGGGACCGCCCCGGACCGCCCGAGACTGCCCAGGACCGCCCGGGACCGCCCTGGACCGCCCGGGACCGCCCTGGAACGCCCGGGACAGCCCGGGACCGCCCGGGACCGCCCGGGACCGCCCAGGACCACCCGAGACCGCCCCGGACCACCCAGGACCGCCCTAGAACGCCCGGGACCGCCCGGGACCGCCCGGGACCGCCCTGGAACGCCCGGGACAGCCCGGGACCGCCCGGGACCGCCCGGGACCGCCCTGGACCGCCCGGGACTGCCCTGGAACGCCCGGGACCGCCCGGGACCACCCGGGACCGCCCGGGACCGCCCGGGGCCGCCTGGGACCGCCCGGGACTGCCCCAGACCGCCCGGGACCGCCCGGGTCCGCCCGGGACCGCACGGGACCGCCCGGGACCGCCCGGGACCGCCCGGGACCACCCGGGACCGCCCGGGACCGGCCAGGACCGCCGGGACCGCCCCGGACCGCCCGGGACCGCCCCGGACCGCCCGGGACCGCCCTAGAACGCCCGGGACCGCCCGGGACCGCCCAGGACCGCCCCGGACCGCCCGGGACCGCCTCGGACCACCCGGGACCGCCCAGGACCGCCCGGGACCGCCCTGGACTGCCCGGGACCGCCCTGGAACGCCCGGGACCGCCCGGGACCGCCCTGGACTGCCCGGGACCGCCCTGGAACGCCCGGGACCGCCCGGGACCGCCCGGGACCGCCCGGGACCGCCCGGGACCGCCTGGGACCGCCCGGGACCGCCCCGGACCGCCAGGGACCGCCCGGGACCACCCGGGACCGCACGGGACCGCCCGGGACCGCCCGGGACCGCCCGGGACCGCCCGGGACCGGCCGGGACCGCACGGGACCGCCCGGGACCGCCCGGGACCGCCCGGGACCGCCCCGGACCGCCCGGGACCGCCCCGGACCACCCGGGACGGCCCGGACCGCCCAGGACCGCCCCGGACTGCCCGGGAACGCCCAGGACCGCCTGGATTCAACCCCCGGACCGCCCGGGACCGCCCGGGACTGCCCGGACCGCCCCGGACCGCCCGGGACCGCCTCGGACCGCCTGGGACGCCCCGGACCGCCCGGTACCGCCTCGGACCGCCCGGGACCGCCCCGGACCGCCCCGGACCGCCCGGGACCGCCCGGGACCGCCCGGGACTGCCCGGGACCGCCCGGGACCGCCCGGGAGCGCCCGGGACCACCCGGGACCGCCCGGGACCGCCCGGGACCGCCCCGGAGCGCCCGGGACCGCCCCGGACCGCCCGGGACCGCCCCGGACCGCCCGGGACCGCCCCGGACTGCCCGGGACTGCCCCGGACCGCCCGGACCGCCTCGGACGCCCGGGACCGCCCCGGACCGCCCGGGACCGCCCCGGACCGCCCGGGCCGCCCGGGACTGCCCTGGACCGCCCGGGACCGCCCAGGACCGCCCGGGACCGCCCGGGACCGCCCGGGAGCGCCCGGGACCGCCCCGGACCGCCCGGGACCGCCCCGGACCACCCGGGACCGCCCCGGACCGCCCGGGAACGCCCCGGACCGCCCGGGACCGCCCTGGACCGCCGGGGACCGCCCGGGACCGCCCGGGACAGCCCCGGACCGCCCGGGACCGCCCAGGACCGCCCGGGACCGCCCGGGACCGCCCGGGACCACCCGGGACCGCCTGGAACCGCCCGGGACCGCCCCGGACCACCCGGGACCGCCCCGGACCGCCCGGGAACGCCCCGGACCGCCCGGGACCGCCCTGGACCGCCGGGGACCGCCCGGGACCGCCCGGGACAGCCCCGGACCGCCCGGGACCGCCCAGGACCGCCCGGGACCGCCCGGGACCGCCCGGGACCACCCGGGACCGCCTGGAACCGCCCGGGACTGCCCGGGACCGCCCGGGACCGCCCGGGACCGCCCGGGGACCGCCCGGGAGCGCCCGGGACCGCCCGGGACCGCCCGGGACCGCCCGGGACCGCCCCGGAGCGCCCGGGACCGCCCCGGACCGCCCGGGACCGCCCCGGACCGCCCGGGACCGCCCCGGACTGCCCGGGACCGCCCGGACCGCCCGGGACCGCCCCGGACCGCCCGGGACGGCCCCGGACCGCCCGGGACCGCCCCGGACCGCCCGGGGCCGCCCGGGACCGCCCTGACCGCCCGGGACCGCCCAGGACCGCCCGGGACCGCCCGGGAGCGCCCGGGACCGCCCCGGACCGCCCGGAACCGCCCCGGACCGCCCGGGACCGCCCCGGACCACCCGGGACCGCCCCGACCGCCCGGGAACGCCCCGGACCGCCCGGGACCGCCCGGGACCGCCCAGGACCGCCCCAGACCGCCCAGGACCGCCCCGGACCACCCGGACGGCCTCGGACCGCCCAGGACCGCCCCGGACTGCCGGGGAATGCCCGGGACTGCCCCGGACCGCCCCGGACCGCCCGGGACCGCCCGGGACCGCCCGGGACTGCCCGGGACCGCCCGGGACCGCCCGGGACCGCCCGGGAGCGCCCGGGACCGCCCGGGACCGCCCGGGACCGCCCGGGACCGCCCGGGACTGCCCGGGACCGCCCGGGACCGCCCGGGACCGCCCGGGAGCGCCCGGGACCGCCCGGGACCGCCCGGGACCGCCCGGGACCGCCCGGGACCGCGGGACCGCCCCGGAGAGCCCGGGACCGCCCTGGACCGCCCGGGACCGCCCCGGACCGCCCGGGACCGCCCCGGACCGCCCGGGACCGCCCCGGACCGCCCGGGACCGCCCCGGACCGCCCGGGACCGCCCCGGACCGCCCGGGACCGCCCCGGACCGCCCGGGGCCGCCCGGGACCGCCCTGGACCGCCCGGGACCGCCCAGGACCGCCCGGGACCGCCCGGGACCGCCCGGGAGCGCCCGGGACCGCCCCGGACCGCCCGGACCCGCCCCGGACCGCCCGGGACCGCCCGGACCACCCGGGACCGCCCCGGACCGCCCGGGAACGCCCCGGACCGCCCGGGACCGCCCTGGACCGCCCGGGACCGCCCGGGACCGCCCGGGACAGCCCCGGACCGCCCGGGACCGCCCGGGACAGCCCCGGACCGCCCGGGACCGCCCGGGACCGCCCGGGACTGCCCGGGACCGCCCTGGAGCGCCCGGGACCGCCCGGGAGCGCCCGGGACCGCCCAGGACCGCCCGGGACCGCCCGGGACCGCCCGGGACCGCCCGGGACCGCCCGGGACCGCCCGGGACCGCCCGGGAGCGCCCGGGACCGCCCGGGACCGCCCGGGACCGCCCGGGACCGCCTCGGAGCGCCCGGGACCGCCCCAGACCGCCCGGGACCGCCCCGGACCGCCCGGGACCGCCCCGGACCGCCCGGACCGCCCCGGACCGCCCGGGACCGCCCCGGACCGCCCGGGACCGCCCCGGACCGCCCGGGACCGCCCGGGACCGCCCGGGGCCGCCCGGGACCGCCCTGGACCGCCCGGGACCGCCCAGGACCGCCCCGGACCGCCCGGGACCGCCCCGGACCGCCCGGGACCGCCCCGACCGCCCGGGGCCGCCCGGGACCGCCCTGGACCGCCCGGGACCGCCCAGGACCGCCCGGGACCGCCCAGGACCGCCCGGGACCGCCCGGGACCGCCCGGGAGCGCCCAGGACCGCCCCGGACCACCCGGGACCGCCCCGGACCGTCCGGGAACGCCCCGGACCGCCCGGGACCGCCCTGGACCGCCCGGGACCACCCGGGACCGCCCGGGACAGCCCCGGACCGCCGGGGACCGCCCAGGACCGCCCGGGACCGCCCGGGACCGCCCGGGACCACCCGGGACCGCCTGGGACCGCCCGGGACCGCCCCGGACCGCCCGGGACCGCCCTGGACCGCCCCGGACCGCCCAGGACCGCCCGGGACCGCCCGGGACTGCCTGGGACCGCCCGGGACCGCCCCGGACCGCAAGGGACCGCCCGGGACCACCCGGGACCGCACGGGACCGCCCGGGACCGCCCGGGACCGCCCGGGACCGCCCGGGACCGGCCGGGACCGCACGGGACCGCCCGGGACCGCCCGGGACCGCCCAGGACCGCCCCGGACCGCCCGGGACCGCCCCGGACCACCCGGGACGGCCTCGGACCGCCCAGGACCGCCCCGGACTGCCCGGGAATGCCCGGGACTGCCCCGGACCGCCCCGGACCGCCCGGGACCGCCTGGGACCGCCCGGGACTGCCCGGGACCGCCCGGGACCGCCCGGGACCGCCCGGGAGCGCCCAGGACCGCCCGGGACCGCCCGGGACCGCCCGGGACCGCCCCGGAGCGCCCGGGACCGCCCCGGACCGCCCGGGACCGCCCCGGACCGCCCGGGACCACCCCGGACTGCCCGGGACCGCCCCGGACCGCCCGGGACCGCCCTGGACCGCCCGGGACCGCCCCGGACCGCCCGGGACCGCCCCCGACCGCCCGGGGCCGCCAGGACCGCCCTGGACCGCCCGGGACCGCCCAGGACCGCCCGGGACCGCCCGGGACCGACCGGGAGCGCCCGGGACCGCCCCGGACCGCCCGGGACCGCCCCGGACCGCCCGGGACCGCCCCGGACCACCCGGGACCGCCCCGGACCGCCCGGGAACGCCCCGGACCGCCCGGGACCGCCCTGGACCGCCCGGGACCGCCCGGGACCGCCCGGGACAGCCCCGGACCGCCCGGGACTGCCCAGGACCGCCCGGAACCGCCCGGGACCGCCCAGGACCACCCGGGACCGCCCGGGACAGCCCCGGACCGCCCGGGACCGCCCAGGACCGCCCGGGACCGCCCGGGACCGCCCAGGACCACCCGGGACCGCCCTGGACCACCCGGGACCACCCTGGAACGCCCGGGACCGCCCTGGAATGCCCGGGACCGCCCGGGACCGCCCGGGACCGCCCCGGATCGCCCGGGACCGCCTCGGACCGCCCGGGACCGCCCAGGACCGCCCGGGACCGCTCGGGACCGCCCGGGACCGCCCAGGACCGCCCGGGACCCCCCAGGACCGCCCTGGAATGCCCTGGAACGCCCGGGACCGCCCGGGACCGCCCGTGACCGCCCGGGACCGCCCGGGACCGCACAGGACCGCCCGGGACCGCCCGGGACCGCCCGGGACCGCCCCGGGACCACCCGGGACCGCCTCGGACCGCCCGGGACCGCCCAGGACCGCCCGGGACCGCCCCGGACCGCCCGAGACCGCCCCGGACCGCCCAGGACCGCCCTAGAACGCCCGGGACCGCCCGGGACCGCCCAGGGCCGCCCCGGACCGCCCGGGACCGCCTCGGACCGCCCGAGACCGCCCAGGACCGCCCCGGACCGCCCTGGACCGCCCGGGACCGCCCTGGAACGCCAGGGACAGCCCGGGACCGCCCGGGACCGCCCGGGACCGCCCGGGACCGCCCAGGACCACCCTGGACGCCCGGGGACCGCCCGGGACCGCCCGGGACCGCCCTGGACCGCCCAAGACCGCCCTGGAACGCCCGGGACCGCCCGGGACCGCCCGGGACCGCCCAGGACCGCTCGGGACCGCCTGGGACCGCCCGGGACTGCCCCAGACCGCCCGGGACCGCCCGGGTCCGCCCGGGACCGCACGGGACCGCCCGGGACCGCCCGGGACCGCCCGGGACCGCCCGGGACCGCCCGGGACCGGCCAGGACCGCCGGGACCGCCCCGGACCGCCCGGGACAGCCCCGGACCGCCCGGGACCGCCCTAGAATGCCCGGGACCGGCCGGGACCGCCCAGGACCGCCCCGGACTGCCCGGGACCGCCTCGGACCGCCCGGGACCGCCCAGGACCGCCCGGGACCGCCCTGGACCGCCCGGGACCGCCCTGGAACGCCCGGGACCGCCCGGGACCGCCCTGGACCGCCCGGGACCGCCCTGGAACGCCCGGGACCGCCCGGGACCGCCCTGGACCGCCCGGGACCACCCTGGGAACGCCCGGGACCGCCTGGGACCGCCCGGGACCGCCCGGGACCGCCCGGGACCGCCTGGGACCGCCCGGGGACCGCCCCGGACCGCCAGGGACCGCCCGGGACCAGCCGGGACCGCCCGGGACCGCCCGGGACCGCCCGGGACCGCCCGGGACCGGCCGGGACCGCACGGGACCGCCCGGGGCCGCCCGGGACCGCCCGGGACCGCCCCGGACCGCCCGGGACCGCCCCGGACCACCCGGGACGGCCCCGGACCGCCAGGACCGCCCCGGACTGCCCGGGAACGCCCGGGACCGCCTGGGACCGCCCCTGACCGCCTGGGACCGCCCGGGACCGCCCGGGACCGCCAGGGACCGCCCGGGACCGCCCCGGACCGCCAGGGACCGCCCGGGACCAGCCGGGACCGCCCGGGACCGCCCGGGACCGCCCGGGACCGCCCGGGACCGGCCAGGACCGCACGGGACCGCCCGGGGCCGCCCGGGACCGCCCGGGACCGCCCCGGACCGCCCGGGACCGCCCCGGACCACCCAGGACGGCCCGGACCGCCCAGGACCGCCCCGGACTGCCCGGGAACGCCCGGGACCGCCTGGGACCGCCCCTGACCGCCCGGGACAGCCCGGGACTGCCCCGGACCGCCCCGGACCGCCCGGGACCGCCTCGGACCGCCTGGGACGCCCCGGACCGCCCGGTACCGCCTCGGACCGCCCGGGACCGCCCCGGACCACCCCGGACCGCCCGGGACTGCCCGGGACCGCCCGGGACTGCCCGGGACCGCCCGGGACCGCCCGGGACCGCCCGGGAGCGCCCGGGACCGCCTGGGACCGCCCGGGACCGCCCGGGACCGCCCCGGAGCGCCCGGGACCACCCCGGACGGCCCGGGACCGCCCCGGACCGCCCGGGACCGCCCCGGACCGCCCGGGACCGCCCCGGACCGCCCGGGACCGCCCGGACCGCCCGGGGACGCCCGGGACCGCCCTGGACCGCCCGGGACCGCCCGGGACCGCCCGGGACCGCCCGGGACCGCCCGGGAGCGCCCGGGACCGCCCCGGACCGCCCGGGACCGCCCCGGACTGCCCGGGACCGCCCCGGACCACCCGGGACCACCCGGACCGCCCGGGAACGCCCCGGACCGCCCGGGACCGCCCTGGACCGCCCGGGACCGCCCGGGACCGCCCGGGACAGCCCCGGACCGCCCGGGACCGCCCAGGACCGCCCGGGACTGCCCGGGACCACCCGGGACCGCCTGGGACCGACCGGGACCGCCCCGGACCGCCCGGGACCGCCCTGGACCACCCGGGACCACCCTGGAACGCCCGGGACCGCCCTGGAATGCCCGGGACCGCCCGGGACCGCCCGGGACCACCCCGGATCGCCCGGGACCGGCTCGGACCGCCCGGGACCGCCCAGGACCGCCCGGGACCGCTCGGGACCGCCCGGGACCGCCCAGGACCGCCCGGGACCCCCTAGGACCGCCCTGGAATGCCCTGGAACGCCCGGGCCCGCCCGGGACCGCCCGTGACCGCCCGGGACCGCCCGGGACCGCACGGGACCGCCCGGGACCACCCGGGACCGCCCGGGACCGCCCCGGACCACCCGGGACCGCCTCGGACCGCCCGGGACCGCCCAGGACCGCCCGGGACCGCCCCGGACCGCCCGAGACCGCCCCGGACCGCCCAGGACCGCCCTAGAACGCCCGGGACCGCCCGGGACCACCCGGGGCCGCCCCGGACCGCCCGGGACCGCCTCGGACCGCCCGAGACCGCCCAGGACCGCCCCGGACCGCCCTGGACCGCCCGGGACCGCCCTGGAACGCCAGGGACAGCCCGGGACCGCCCGGGACCGCCCGGGACCGCCCGGGACCGCCCAGGACCACCCTGGAACGCCCGGGACCGCCCGGGACCGCCCGGGACCGCCCTGGACCGCCCAAGACCGCCCTGGAATGCCCGGGACCGCCCGGGACCGCCCGGGACCGCCCAGGCCGCCCGGGACCGCCTGGGGTCCGCCCGGGACTGCCCCAGACCGCCCGGGACCGCCCGGGTCCGCCCGGGACCGCACGGGACCGCCCGGGACCGCCCGGGACCGCCCGGGACCGCCCGGGACCGCCCGGGACCGCCCGGGACCGGCCAGGTCCGCCGGGACCGCCACGGACCGCCCGGGACAGCCCCGGACCGCCGGGACCGCCTAGAATGCCCGGGACCGCCCGGGACCGCCCAGGACCGCCCCGGACTGCCCGGGACCGCCTCGGACCGCCCGGGACCGCCCAGGACCGCCGGGACCGCCCTGGACCGCCCGGCACCGCCCTGGAACGCCCGGGACTGCCCGGGACCGCCCTGGACCGCCCGGGACCACCCTGAAACGCCCGGGACCGCCTGGGACCGCCCGGGACCGCCCGGGACCGCCCGGGACCGCCTGGGACCGCCTGGGACCGCCCCGGACCGCCAGGCACCGCCCGGGACCAGCCGGGACCGCCCGGGACCGCCCGGGACTGCCCGGGTCCGCCCGGGACCGGCCGGGACCGCACGGGACCGCCCGGGGCTGCCCGGGACCGCCCGGGACCGCCCCGGACCGCCCGGGACCGCCCCGGACCACCCGGGACGGCCCCGGACCGCCCAGGACCGCCCCGGACTGCCCGGGAACGCCCGGGACCGCCTGGGACCGCCCCTGACCGCCCGGGACCGCCCGGGACCACCCGGGACCGCCTGGGACCGCCTGGGACCGCCCCGGACCACCAGGGACCGCCCGGGACCAGCCGGGACCGCCCGGGACCGCCCGGGACCGCCCGAGACCGCCCGGGACCGGCCAGGACCGCACGGGACCGCCCGGGGCCGCCCGGGACCGCCCGGGACCGCCCCGGACCGCCCGGGACCGCCCCGGACCACCCGGGACGGCCCCGGACCGCCCAGGACCGCCCCGGACTGCCCGGGAACGCCCGGGACCGCCTGGGACCGCCCCTGACCGCCCGGGACCGCCCGGGACTGCCCCGGACCGCCCCGGACCGCCCGGGACCACCTCGGACCGCCTGGGACGCCCCGGACCGCCAGGTACCGCCTCGGACCGCCCGGGACCGCCCCGGACCGCCCCGGACCGCCCGGGACCGCCCGGGACCGCCCGGGACCGCCCGGGACCGCCCAGGACCGCCCGGGACCGCCCGGACTGCCCGGGACCACCCGGGACCGCCTGGGACCGACCGGGACCGCCCCGGACCGCCCGGGACCGCCCTGGACCACCCGGGACCACCCTGGAACGCCCGGGACCGCCCTGGAATGCCCGGGACCGCCCGGGACCGCCCGGGACCGCCCGGATCGCCCGGGACCGGCTCGGACCACCCGGGACCGCCCAGGACCGCCCGGGACCGCTCGGGACCGCCCGGGACCGCCCAGGACCGCCCGGGACCCCTAGGACCGCCTGGAATGCCCTGGAACGCCCGGGACCGCCCGGGACCGCCTGGGACCGCCCGGGACCGCCGGGGACCGCCCGGGACCGCACGGGACCGCCCGGGACCGCCCGGGACCGCCCGGGACCGCCCCGGACCACCCGGGTCCGCCTCGGACCGCCCGGGACCGCCCCGGACCGCCCGGGACCGCCTCGGACCGCCCGAGACCGCCCAGGACCGCCCCGGACCGCCCTGGACCGCCCGGGACCGCCCTGGGAACGCCCGGGACAGCCCGGGACCGCCCGTGACCGCCCGGGACCGCCCGGGACCGCCCAGGACCACCCTGGAACGCCCGGGACCGCCCGGGACCGCCCGGACCGCCCTGGACCGCCCGGGACCGCCCTGGAACGCCCCGGACCGCCCGGGACCGCCCGGGACCGCCCGGGACTGCCCCAGACCGCCCGGGACCGCCCGGGTCCGCCCGGGACCGCACGGGACCGCCCGGGACCGCCCGGGACCGCCCGGGACCGCCCGGGACCGCCCGGGACCGGCCAGGACCGCCGGGACCACCCCGGACCGCCCGGGACCGCCCCGGACCGCCCGGGACTGCCCTAGAACGCCCGGGACCGCCCGGGACCGCCCAGGACCGCCCCGGACCGCCCGGGACCGCCTCGGACCGCCCGGGACCGCCCAGGACCGCCCGGGACCGCCCTGGACCGCTCGGGACCGCCCTGGAACGCCCGGGACCGCCCGGGACCGCCCTGGACCGCCCGGGACCACCCTGGAACGCCCGGGACCGCCCGGGACCGCCCGGTACCGCCCGGGACCGCCCGGGACCGCCTGGGACCGCCCGGGACCGCCCCGGACCGCCAGGGACCGCCCGGGACCAGCCGGGACCGCCCGGGACCGCCCGGGACCGCCCGGGACCGCCTGGGACCGGCCGGGACTGCACGGGACCGCCCGGGGCCGCCCGGGACCGCCCGGGACCGCCCCGGACCGCCCGGGACCACCCCGGACCACCCGGGACGGCCCCGGACCGCCCAGGACCGCCCCGGACTGCCCGGGAACGCCCGGGACCGCCTGGGACCGCCCCTGACCGCCCGGGACCGCCCGGGACTGCCCCGGACCGCCCCGGACCGCCCAGGACCGCCTCGGACCGCCTGGGACGCCCCGGACCGCCCGGTACCGCCTCGGACCGCCCGGGACTGCCCCGGACCGCCCCGGACCACCCGGGACCGCCCCGGACCGCCCGGGACCGCCCTGGACCGCCCGGGACCGCCCCGGACCGCCCGGGGCCGCCCGGGACCGCCCTGGACCGCCCGGGACCGCCCAGGACCGCCTGGGACCGCCCGGGACCGCCCGGGAGCGCCCGGGACCGCCCCGGACCGCCCGGGACCGGCCCGGACCGCCCGGGACCGCCCCGGACCACCCGGGACCGCCCTGGACCGCCCGGGAATGCCCCGGACCGCCCGGGACCGCCCCGGACCGCCCGGGACCGCCCGGGACCGCCCGGGACAGCCCCGGACTGCCCGGGACTGCCCAGGTCCGCCCGGGACCGCCCGGGACCGCCCGGGACCACCCGGGACCGCCTGGGACCGCCCGGGACCGCCCAGGACCGCCTGGGACCGCCCCGGACCGCCTAGGACCGCCCCCGACCGCCCGGGACCGCCCTGGACCAGCCGGGACCGCCCTGGAACGCCCGGGACCGCCCTGGAATGCCCGGGACCGCCCGGGACCGCCCGGGACCGCCCGGGACCGCCCCGGATCGCCCGGGACCTCCTGGGACCGCCCGGGACCGCCCAGGACCGCCCGGGACCGCTCGGGACCGCCCAGGACCGCCCAGGACCGCCCGGGACCCCCCAGGACCGCCCTGGAATGCCCTGGAACGCCCGGGACCACCCGGGACCGCCCGGGACCGCCCGGGACCGCCCGGTACCGCACGGGACCGCCCGGGACCGCCCGGGACCGCCCGGGACCGCCCCGGACAGCCCGGGACCGCCTCGGACCGCCCGGGACCGCCCAGGATCGCCCGGGACCGCCCCGGACCGCCCGAGACCGCCCCGGACCGCCCAGGACCGCCCTAGAACGCCCGGGACCGCCCGGGACTGCCCGGGACCGCCCCGGACCGCCCGGGACCGCCTCGGACCGCCCGAGACCGCCCAGGACCGCCCGGGACCGCCCTGGACCGCCCGGGACCGCCCTGGAACGCCCGGGACAGCCCGGGACCGCCCAGGACTGCCCGGGACCGCCCGGGACCGCCCAGGACCACCCTGGAACGCCCGGGACCGGCCGGGACCGCCCGGGACCGCCCTGGACCGCCCGGGACCGCCCTGGAACGCCCGCGACCGCCCGGGACCGCCCGGGACCGCCCGGGACCGCCCCGGACCGCCTGGGACCGCCCGGGACTGCCCCAGACCGCCCGGGACCGCCCGGGTCCGCCCGGAACCGCACGGGACCGCCCGGGACCGCCCGGGACCGCCCGGGACCGCCCGGGACCGCCCGGGACCGGCCAGGACCGCCGGGACCGCCCCGGACCGCCCGGGACCGCCCCGGACCGCCCGGGACCGCCCTAGGACGCCCGGGACCGCCCGGGACCGCCCAGGACCGCCCCGGACCGCCCAGGACTGCCTCGGACCCCCCGGGACCGCCCAGGACCGCCCGGGACCGCCCTGGACCGCCCGGGACCGCCCTGGAACTCCCGGGACCGCCCGGGACCGCCCTGGACCGCCCGCGACCGCCCTGGAACGCCCGGGACCGCCCAGGACCGCCCGGGACCGCCCGGGACCGCCTGGGACCGCCCGGGACCGCCCCGGACCGCCAGGGACCGCCCGGGACCACCCGGGACCGCACGGGACCGCCCGGGACCGCCCGGGACCGCCCAGGACCGCCCGGGACCGCCCGGGACCGCCAGGGACCACCCGGGACCGCCTGGGACCGCCCGGGACCGCCCCGGACCGCCCGGGACCGCCCCGGACCGCCTAGGACCGCCCCCGACCGCCCGGGACCGCCCTGACCAGCCGGGACCGCCCTGGAATGCCCGGGACCGCCCTGGAATGCCCGGGACCGCCCGGGACCGCCCGGGACCGCCCGGGACCGCCCCGGATCGCCCGAGCTCGCCTGGGACCGCCCGGGACCGCCCAGACCGCCCGGGACCGCTCGCGACCGCCCGGGACCGCCCAGGACCGCCCAAGACCCCCCAGGACCGCCCTGGAATGCCCTGGAACGCCCGGGACCACCCGGGACCGCCCGGGACCGCCCGGGACCGCCCGGGACCGGACGGGACCGCCCGGGACCGCCCGGGACCGCCCAGGACCGCCCGGGACCGCCCCGGGACCGCCCGGGACCGCCCGGGACCGCTCGGGACCGCCCGAGACCGCCCAGGACTGCCCGGGACCGCCCGGGACCGCCCGGGACCACCCGGGACCGCCCGGGACCGCCCGGGACCGCCCCGGGACCGCCCGGGACCGCCCCGGGACCGCCCGGGACCGCCCGGGGACCGCCCGGGACCGCCCGGGACCGCCCGGGACCGCGCGGGACCGCCTGGGACCGCCCGGGACCGCCCGGGACCGCCCGGGACCGCCCGGGACCGCCCAGGACCGCCCCGGACCGCACTGGACCGCCCCGGGACCGCCCGGGACCGCCTGGGACCGCCCGGGACCGCCCAGGACCGCCCGGGACCGCCCCGGGACCGCCCGGGACCGCCCGGGACCGCTCGGGACCGCCCGAGACCGCCCAGGACTGCCCGGGACCGCCCGGGACCGCCCGGGACCACCCGGGACCGCCCGGGACCACTCGGGACCGCCCCGGGACCGCCCGGGACCGCTGGGACCGCCCGAGACCGCCCGGGACCGCCCGGGACCGCCCCGGGACCGCCCGGGACATCCCGGGACCGCCCGAGACCGCCCGGGACCGCCCGGGACCGCCCGGGACCGCCCCGGGACCGCCCGGGACCGCCCGGGACCGCCCCGGGACCGCCCAGGACCGCCCGGGACCGCCCAAGACCGCCCGGGACCGCCCGGGACCGCCCGGGACCACCCCGGGACCGCCCGGGACTGCCCGGGACGCCCGGGACCGCCCGGGACGCCCCGGGACCGCCCGGGACCGCCCCGGGACCGCCCGGGACCGCCCGGGACCGCCCGGGACCGCCCGGAACTGCCCGGACCGCCCGGGACCGCCCGGGACCGCCCGGGACCGCCTCGGACCGCCCGGGACCGCCGGGACCGCCCGGGACCGCCCGGGACCGCCCAGGACCGCCCCGGACCGCACGGGACCGCCCCGGGACCGCCCGGGACCGCCTGGGACTGCCCGGGACCACCCAGGACCGCCCGGGACCGCCCCGGGACCGCCCGGGACCGCCCGGGACCGCTCGGGACCGCCCGGGACCGCCCGGGACCGCCCGGGACCGCGCAGGACCGCCCGGGACCGCCCGGGACCGCCCGGGACCGCCCGGGACCGCCCCGGACCGCCCGGGACCGCCCCGGGACCGCCCAGGACCGCCCGGGACCGCCCGAGACCGCCCGGGACCGCCGGGACCGCCCGGGACCACCCCGGGACCGCCCGGGACTGCCCGGGACGCCCGGGACCACCCGGGACGCCCCGGGGACCGCCCGGGACCGCCCCGGGACCGCCCGGGACCGCCCGGGACCGCCCAGGACCGCCCGGAACCGCCCGGGACCGCCCGGGACCGCCCCGGGACCGCCCGGGACCGCCCGGGACCGCCCGGGACCGCCCGGGACCGCCCAGGACCGCCCCGGACCGCACGGGACCGCCCCGGGACCGCCCAGGACCGCCTGGGACTGCCCGGGACCGCCCAGGACCGCCCGGGACCGCCCCGGGACCGCCCGGGACCGCCCGGGACCGCTCGGGACCGCCCGGGACCGCCCGGGACACCCGGGACCGCCCCGGGACCGCTCGGGACCGCCCCGGGACCGCACGGGACCGCCTGGGACCGCCCGAAACCGCCCGGGACCGCCCGGGACCGCCCCGGGACCGCCCGGGACCGCCCGGGACCGCCCGGGACCGCCCGGGACCGCCCGGGACCGCCCCGGGACCGCCCGGGACCGCCCGGGACTGCCCGGGACCGCGCAGGACCGCCCGGGACCGCCCGGACCACCCGGGGACCGCCCGGGACCGCCCCGGGACCGCCCAGGACCGCCCGGGACCGCCCGGGACCGCCAGGGACCGCCCGGGACCGCCCCGGGACCGCCCGGGACAACCCGGGACCGCCCGGGACCGCCCGGGACCGCCCGGGACCGCCCCGGGACCGCCCGGGACCGCCCGGGACCGCCCGGGACCGCCCAGGACCGCCCGGGACCGCCCGGGACCGCCCGAGACCGCCCGGGACCGCCCGGGACCGCACGGGACCGCCCGGGACCGCCCGGGACCGCCCGGGACCGCCCGGGACCGCCCGGGACCGCCCGGGACCACCCGGGACCGCCTTGGACCGCCTGGGACCGCCCGGGACCGCCCGGGGACCGCCCGGGACCGCCCGGGACCGCCCGGGACCGCCCCGGGACCGCCCGGGACCGCCCGGGACCGCCTGGGACCGCCCGGGACCGCCCCAGGACCGCCCGGGACCGCCCGGGACCGCCCGGGACCGCCCGGGACCGCCCGGGACTGCCCGGGACCGCCCCGGGACCGCCCGAGACCGCCCAGGACCGCCCCGGGACCGCCCGGGACCGCCCGGGACCGCCCCGTGACCGCCCGGGACCGCCCGGGACCGCCCCGGGACCGCCCGGGACCGCCCGGGACCACCCGGGACCGCCCGGGACCGCCCGGGACCGCCCGGGACCGCCCCAGAACCGCCCGGGACCGCCCGGGACCGCCCCGGGACCGCCCGGGACCGCCCGGGACCGCCCGGGACCGCCCGTGACCGCCCGGACCGCCCGGCACCGCCCGGGACCGCCCGGGACCGCCCGGGACCGCCCGGGACCGCCCGGGACCGCCCGGGACCGCCCCGGGACCGCCCGGGACCGCCCGGGACCGCCCCGGGACCGCCCGGGACCGCCCGGGACCGCCCGGGACCGCCCGGACCGCCCGGGACCGCCCGGGACCACCCTGGACCGCCCGGGACCGCCCGGGACCGCCCCACGACCGCCCGGGACCGCCCGGGACCGCCCGGGACCGCCCGGACCGCACGGGACCGCCCGGGACCGCACGGGACCGCCCGGGACCGCCCGGGACCGCCCGGGACCGCCCGTGACCGCCCGGGACCGCCCCGGGACCGCCCGGGACCGCACGGGACCGCCCGGGACCGCCCGGGACCGCCCGGGACCGCCCGTGACCGCCCGGGACCGCCCGGGACCACCCTGGACCGCCCGGGACCGCCCGGGACCGCCCCACGACCGCCCGGGACCGCCGGGACCGCCCGGGACCGCCCGGGACCGCACGGGACCGCCCGGGACCGCACGGGACCGCCCGGGACCGCCCGGACCGCCGGGACCGCCCGGGACCGCCCGGGACCGCCCCGGGACCGCCCGGGACCGCCCCGGGACCGCCCAGGACCGCCCGGGACCGCCCGGGACCGCCCGGGACCGCCCGGACCGCACGGGACCGCCCGGGTCCGCCCGGGACCGCCCGGGACCGCCTGGGACCGCCCGGGACCGCCCGAGACCGCCCGGGACGGCCCGGGCCCGCCCCGGACCGCCCGGGACCACCCGGGACCGCCCGGGACCGCCCGGGGACTGCCCGGGACCGCCCAGGACCGCCCGGGACCGCCCGGGACCGCCCGGGACCGCCCGGGACTGCCCGGACCGCACGGGACCGCCCGGGTCCGCCCGGGACCGCCCGGGACCGCCTGGGACCGCCCGGGACCGCCCGAGACCGCCCGGGACGGCCCGGGCCCGCCCCGGACCGCCCGGGACCACCCGGGGACCGCCCGGGACCGCCCCGGGACCGCCCGGGACCGCCCGGGACCGCCCCGTGACCGCCCGGGACCGCCCGGGACCGCCCCGGGACCGCCCGGGACCGCCCGGACCACCCGGGACCGCCCGGGACCGCCCGGGACCGCCCGGGACCGCCCCGGAACCGCCCGGGACCGCCCGGGACCGCCCCGGGACCGCCCGGGACCGCCCCGGGACCGCCCGGGACCGCCCGTGACCGCCCGGGACCGCCCGGCACCGCCCGGGACCGCCCGGGACCGCCCGGGACCGCCCGGGACCGCCCGGGACCGCCCGGGACCGCCCCGGGACCGCCCGGGACCGCCCGGGACCGCCCCGGGACCGCCCGGGACCGCCCGGGACCGCCCGGGACCGCCCCGGACCGCCCGGGACCGCCCGGGACCACCCTGGACCGCCCGGGACCGCCCGGGACCGCCCCGCGACCGCCCGGGGACCGCCCGGGACCGCACGGGACCGCCCGGGACCGCACGGGACCGCCCGGGACCGCCCGGGACCGCCCGGGACCGCCCGGGACTGCCCGGGACCGCCCGGGACCGCCCCGGGACCGCCCGGGACCGCCCCGGGACCGCCCAGGACCGCCCGGGACCGCCCGGGACCGCCCGGGACCGCCCGGACCGCACGGGACCGCCCGGGTCCGCCCGGGCCCGCCCGGGACCGCCCGGGACCACCCGGGACCGCCCGGGACCGCCCGGGACCGACCGGGACTGCCGGGGGACCGCCCGGGACCTCCCGGGACCGCCCGAGACCGCCCGGGACCGCCCGGGACCGCCCGGGACCGCCCGGGACCGCCCGGGACCGCCCGGGACCGCCCCGGACCGCCCGGGACCGCCCCGGGACCGCCCGGGACCCGCCCGGGACCGCCCGAGACCGCCCGGGACCGCCCGGGACCGCCCGGGACCACCCCGGGACCGCCCGGGACCGCCCGGGACCGCCCGGGACCGCCCGGGACCGCCCGGGACCGCCCCGGGACCGCCCGGGACCGCCCCGGGACCGCCCGGGACCGCCCGGGACCGCCCGGGACCGCCTGGGACCGCCCGGGACCGCCCGGGACCGGCCGGGACCGCCTCGGACCGCCCGGGACCGCCCGGGACCGCCCCGGGACCGCCCGGGACCGCCCGGGACCGCCCGGGACCGCCCGGGACCGCCCCGGGACCGCCCGGGACTGCCCCGGGACCGCCCGGGACCGCCGGGACCGCCTGGGACCGCCCGGGACCGCCCGGACCGCACGGGACCGCCCGGGTCCGCCCGGGACCGCCCGGGACCGCCCGGAACGGCCCGGGACCGCCCGGACGCCCGGGACGGCCCGGGCCCGCCCCGGACCGCCCGGGACCACCCGGGACCGCCCGGGACCGCCCCGGGACCGCCCGGGACCGCCCGGGACCGCCCCGTGACCGCCCGGGACCGCCCGGGACCGCCCCGGGACCGCCCGGGACCGCCCGGGACCACCCGGGACTGCCCGGGACCGCCCGGGACCGCCCGGGACCGCCCCGGAACCGCCCGGGACCGCCCGGGACCGCCCCGGGACCGCCCGGGACCGCCCCGGGACCGCCCGGGACCGCCCGTGACCGCCCGGGACCGCCCGGCACCGCCCGGGACCGCCCGGGACCGCCCAGGACCGCCCGGGACCGCCCGGGACCGCCCGGGACCGCCCCGGGACCGCCCGGGACCGCCCGGGACCGCCCCCGCGACCGCCCGGGACCGCCCGGGACCGCCCGGGACCGCCCGGGACCGCCCGGACGCCCGGGACCACCCTGGACCGCCCCGCGACCGCCCGGGACCGCCCGGGACCGCCCGGGACCGCCCGGGACCGCCCGGGACCGCCCGGGACCACCCTGGACCGCCCGGGACCGCCCGGGACCGCCCCGCGACCGCCCGGGACCGCCCGGGGACCGCACGGGACGCCGGGATCCGCACGGGACCGCC